>NW_010161918.1:0-10591 GCF_000695765.1 Mesitornis unicolor | reverse complement strand
GGGTTTTGAGGGAGGGTACATGGGAGTCTGGAGAGGGGGGACGGGAACGGAGAGGACTCTGGGGAGGGGAAGGGCTGAGGCCTGGGTGTGGGAAGGGAGAGGCCCCAGGAGGGCGGGGAGGGAACAGAGACCAGAGAGCGCTGGGGCGATTTGGGGGACCCCACTGGGGAGGGGGGGGATCCTCGCTCTGTTTATGGACCCCCCCCCAGGTAATTTTTCCTCATTAGTAAGGCCCACAAGCTTGGCTTGGGCCTTGCAGGGGATCTGCCCCCATTCAGGAGCTCCTGTGTGGAGTGGGGGTAAAACGTGGTCCTTGCCCTCTCCAGGAGGGATCTGCTGACAAGTGTTGAAAATATAAGGCTAAAAAGTCCTTTGATAATTCCTTTTATTGGAAAGATTTTCTAAACACGGAGGTTTCACAAGTGCAAACCGTCCCAAATTGAGTAAAGCAAAGCGCAGGGAAGGGGTGGTGGCTTGGCTGAGGGATGTGCGGTGACTCAACAGCGAAGCTGGGGCCCCTCAGAGCCTCCTGGTTGCTGCTTTGAAAATGAAGAGCAGTGCAGCTGGGGAGGGGTCTGGAGCACATGGATGATGGGGACCAGCTGAGGGAACTGGGGGGGGTTCAGCCTAGAGAAGAGAAGGCTGAGGGGAGACCTTATTGCCCGCTACAGCTCCTGAAAGGAGGGGGTAGTGAGGGAGGTCGGTCTCTTCACCCCAGGAACAAGCGATGGGATGAGAGGAAATGGCCCCAAGTTGTGCCAGGGGAGGATTAGATTGAATCTGAGGGGAAATTTCTTTATGGAAAGGATTATCAGAGACTGGAAGGGGCTGCTCAGGGCAGTGGTGGAGTCACCGTCCCTGGAGGTGTCTAAAAGACGGGAAGATGTGGTGCTTTGGGACATGGTTTAGTGGTGGAGTTGGCAGTGTTTGGCTTACCCTTGGAATTGATGATTGTAAAGGTTTTTTCCAACCAAAGTTGTGTTCTTCACAGTTGTGCCCAGGACAAGGGGCAGTGGGCACAAACTGGAACGCAGGAGGTTCAACCTCACCAGAAGGAAAAAAATCTGTACTGTGTGGGTACCAGAGCATGGCCCAGGCTGCCCAGAGAGGCTGCAGAGTCTCCTTCTCTGCAGACATTCAAACCCTGGACATGTTCCTGTGTGATCTTCTCTGGGTGACCCTGCTCTGGCAGGGGTTGGACTGGGGGATCATCAGAGGTCCCTTCTAACCCCGACCAGGCTGTGATTCTGAATAATTTAATGTGTTTGGGGCTGGTGGTAGCTGTGCAGGGTTACGTGTGTGAGCAGACCCTCAGAGACCACCTTGAACAAAATCTCTGGAAATAAAATTAGCATTTTTTAAAAAAGTTAGGCTTCAAACCCAATAATTCAAGCATCCATTTTGGCACATAAAAAAGAGCGTATAAGGGCGAAAGGTGGCTGATGGCTCCAGTGCCGTGAGTTAAGGTCACAGAACGTGAGGAGTTGGAAGGGACCTCGAAAGCTCATCCAGTCCAACCCCTGCCAGAGCAGGATCACCCAGACCAGGTCACACAGGAACACGTCCAGGCGGGTTTTGAATGTCTGCAGAGAAGGAGACTCCACAACCTCTCTGGGCAGCCTGGGCCATGCTCTGGCACCCTCACACTAAAGAAGTTTTCCTCATGTTCAGGTCGAACCTCCTATGCTCCAGCTTGCTCCTATTGCCCCTTGTCCTGTCCTTGGACATCCCAGAGCAGAGCCTGGCTCCTTCCTCCTGACACTCACCCTTTCCATGTTTATAACCATTAATGACTGGGCCTGATCACTTGGTCGTCCTCTGTTGGTGAGTCTGTGGTTCACATCTGTGTTGAGCTGTCCTGCACAATCGCTTTTGTTCCTGACTTCCATGAGGATTGAGGGAAATATTTGGAGTTTTTCCCTCCAGCACCCGTTATCAGAAATGTGACCTGCATGGAGCCATCGTTCTCATTGCAGGACGATGAAAACCAGCGCTGCGATGCTGTTGAACCTCCTGTGAGACCAGCGATTGACAGATACTGTCTTCTTCTTCTCCTTAGGTCTCATAGACAGCCATAAAAATGTGCATGGGGACACGCCGCGGCCACTGCCATCCGCGCCGCCCAGGTGGAACAACCCTCGCCCCTCTGCCTTCAGCAGTAGGGGGTCGTTTTCAGGCAGGTACCCCCAGCAAGCTTCCAGGAATTTCCAGCTGCACCAAGGTCAGTCCTGGAGGAAAAAATACTCCCTCGTCAACCGGCCGCCGGGATCGGGGTTCGATGCCAGAAGGGGTCGGAGTGCCAGCACCTCTTGGGGTTTTGAAAGCCATGGGGACAACCGGATTCCAGAGCCACCAGAATCGTCCCCAGAGAGACACGTGGACCTAACCACAGATGGTAACATAGTTGTGGGGATCCAGCTGCCAGAGAGGGCTGGTCCCTTTGGAGGTTTTGGTGATGTGGGTTCTTACTGTGAGTTTTCTGGGGTGAAAACAGAGGCCGCTGCTCCGGACGATGGTAAAAACGTGCAGGGATTTCCGTACGCGAGCCAAAATGAAGAGAGGAGACCTTCTCTCTCCGTTTCGTTCAGTTCATCGCACCGGTTCGTGAGTTCGGCGTACGTGAGCGTGTCGGATGCCCCTCGAACAGTGCGTCTGGCCAGTGACGTGGCCAGGAGCTCGGCTGCCTCCTGCGGAAGCTCCAGTGAAAGCGCCGTGACGCTGAAATCGGAGCCGCAGCAGCCTTCGGTGTTGCCGGATCGTGAGCGGGCTCAGCACTTGGTACAGATAAAGGTAGAACCACCAGCTCCAGGGCAGTCTAGCTGTGAGCAAGTCAGGGATGGTTTCGGAGAGCCGAAGCTCCTTGGAAATGCCGAAACGTGGTCTAGACCTGCACAGGCGGTGACTCTGGTACCTGGGCTGTCTCCGATAAAGAGCAGGTTTTTCGTAGTCCCCAAAACTGCCGGTTTCCAAAGAGCCGCCTCAACGCCCGTCTCCAGCAAAGCTCCCAAATTCAGGAAAACGAATTACACGTGGGTGGCAAACCCTGGGAAATGCTCGCGTGTTGTGAAGAGATGGGGCAGCCCTAGAGCTTCGGATAGCGCCAAGAAGGTCGCCGGTGGAGCGGACAGAGGTGCTAAAGTCTCCCCAAAAGCAGATTTGGGAGTAAAGCTGAAGAAATCGGGGCTGCAGTCCAAACTGGGTGTTTCTCCCAGCAAATATAAGTGGAAAGCCTCCAGCCTGCAGACCTTGCCCTCCACTTCCAGGTCAGCATTTAGGTGGCGATCCGAGGATCTGAAAAAGCCTCCGGTCCCCAACCTCCCTCGACCCGGCGCTGCCCCGCAGCCTCCGAGCGCTGCGTCCGTCGGGGTGAAATCCTCCCTCGGCGATGCTGCGCTGTCCAGTTATAAAGTGAAAAGTCGGACAAAAATCATCAAGAGGAAAGGAAACTCGGGGTAAGTTGCTGGTCGTCTTCAGAGCCGTGTCGTTGTGCTCCCGTTGGCTTCGAGTCGTGGCTGTAAGTGAAATTCCAACGGGAGTTGTTGTATACTGCAGGGTGTGTTTGCTTTTCTCTTTTCGAGCATGGTGACTTTGTTCTGGGTGAAGGCAACTCGCTTTCCAGGGTTGGAAAGCCTCAGGTTTTAATTGTTTTAGCAGTCTGTGTAACTCTGACTTTAATCTTTCAAACAGAGCTGGGTTTTCTTCTCATCTCCCATCCCTGTTCTCTGAAGACTTTGCCGCAGCGCTTAGGAGACTCCTCCCTGACCCGAATAACAAACTCATATTCAAAGGGAAGGAAGTAGCTGTCTTTATTGATTTATTCGCAGACTCCTGTAACCTTCTTGCGTTGGGGGCTGGGGAAAGAAGGAGAAAATCTGTGTCTGTTGTAACCACTTGGGAGAGCGCATTTTCCCACAGCAGCAGATGCTCCTGGGGTCTCGTAGAGTGATTTTTCTCCCCCGGCCGTGTCCATTGGGTCAGGGTACAATGGGAAGGTGATACATAAAGCTTGGCTGAAGTAAAAAGGCGTGCGGGCCGAGTTATCTGCAGATAACTGGGCTGGCAAAGGAAGGGAAACAGGTAAGAGAATGGGACCAAACTTTCTCTGAAATCTGGTGGTGTGGTGGAAATTTCAGGAGGGCTTTGTTATGTTGTACTCCTGGTGGGAAAACTGAGTTTTGTGCTGGATGCAAGCCCCGTTTCACAGGATCACAGAATATCAGGAGTTGGAAGGGACCTCAAAAGCTCATCCAGTCCAACCCCTGCCAGAGCAGGATCACCCAGACCAGGTCACACAGGAATGCGCCCTGGCGAGTCCTGAATGTCTGCAGAGAAGAAGACTCCACAGCCTCTCTGGGCAGCCTGGGCCATGCTCTGGCACCCTCACACTAAAGAAGTTTTTCCTCATGTTCAGGTTGAACCTCCTATACTCCAGCTTGCTCCCATTGCTCATTGGACATCACAGAGCAGAGTTTGGCTCCTTCCTCCTGACACTCACCCTTTCCAAATTGATCCCCATGAATGAGGTCACCCCTCAGTCTCCTCTTCTCCAAGCTCAAGAGCCCCAGCTCCCTCAGCCACTCCTCATAAGGGAGATGCTCCACTCCCTCCATCATCTTTGTGGCCCTGCTGGACTCTCTCCAGCAGTTCCTGTCCTCCTTGAACTGAGGGCCCAGAACTGGACACAAGATTGCAGATGTGGTCTGAGCAGGGCAGAGGAGAGGGGAAGAAGAACCTCTCTGCCCTACAACCACCCGTTCTGATGCACCCCAGGATGCCATTGGCCTTCTTGGCTCAAGGGCACATTGCTGGCTCACGGTCATCCTGCTGTCCACCAACACCCCCAGGTCCTTTCCAGCCACTCCTCCCCAAGTCTGTAGCGCTGCATGGGGTTATTGCGACCAAAGTGCAGGACCCAGCACTTGGCCTTATTTAAGCTTATTTTGTCCTGCAGGGAAGGGATTAAGTGGGATGGGATGAGGTTTGGTGGCCTCTTCTCTACCACTGAACTCAAAGGTACCCTCAGCGTAGTGAATGCTTGCTTTGGCTTCTTTCTCACTGCAGTATCTCCAGTCCTGAGCTCCTAAAAATTGAGGGCTGTTGCCTAAAAAAACTATTATAAATGACACAGTGAGCTGGTAATGCGGCTCTGGTTGAGGATCTGCTGCCTCAGTTCCTGCTTCTGTTTCCCAGAGCAAGGTGCCTGGAGAAGCTTGGATTGTTTGGGAATTTTTGGTGGCTGGGGAGATGTGATCCCCCCCATCTCGCTAAGGGACAGCATCCTCTCCCCTGCATCTGTTGAGCAGAAAGCAGAAGGGAATGAGTTGCGTGAGGCTGTCAAATACCTCATTCTCCATCTGTGCTTTGCCAGAAATTCATCACGTTTGCTTACTTAATTGCAATTTTCTGCTTGGTGCTTCTCACCCTTGGGTAGGGGAGCAGTGTGTGAGTTTGGTGATCCAGCTTCTCAGCTCAGGGCGAGGGCACCGGGGGTGTTTTGATCACCCTTTACTCTCTTCTAACTGTGTGGTGTTCCCTTTCACAGCTCCCCAACGGATAAGAAGAGCAGCTCCTCACCTACCACGCCTCTGAGAAGCCACTTCCACCTCAGGAAGAAAACCTCGGCGCGGGGGAAACCTTCTGTGACGCTGAAACGCTCCTCGCCCAAAGGCCTGGTGCAGATCACCAAGCACAGGCTCTGCAGGCTGCCGGCCACCAGGATGCAGGGCTCCACCAAGGAAGGTAGGAAAAACCATCCCAAGGGGTGATGTGATCGTGTGCCAGGGACACTTTTGGATTTAGAAATGGGTTACCAAGTCCTCCAGGAGGTGAATTTGCTGCTGTTGATCCTGGAGCAAACGTTGAGGAGAAGTTGTTTGCCTGGAGTAAGATTTGTGCCTTACTCTGGAGCTCTCTTGTGCTTTGGCATTTCCAGACAAGGCTGTTTGAAAGCTGCTTCTTGGTTTTAATGTGGTTTTGCTGGGCTTGCAGGCATCAAATAGGAAGGTGCTCGAGGATGGCAGAGGCAGTAATACATCTGCAAGGCTTAGTTTCTCCTTTTGCACCGGGCAAAAGCTTGTGCATGTCATGAAATACTCCTCTAGCAACTACACACCTACCTAATACACCTGTATCCCTGTGCTGTGTCTGCAGGCATCTAGATTTTGAATGTAATTTGCTTAAAATAGCGATAATTAGGGTAATTCTGGGTCCGTCCTGTTTGTGAACAGAGAGTGTATCCCCATGCCCCTTGGGTTGGCAATGGTCTGAGCAGAAATCAGCTGCCTGGGGCATGGAAAGCTGCACCTATGCGTGCGTGAAACGTTTCCGTGGTGGTTTTGGCTCCAAATCTGGTTCTGTAGTGATGTTATTGTGGACAAGCGGCTTGACCCCGCTGAGATTCAGTTTCCTCAGATGAATACAAAGCAAAATGATTTCCCCTTCTGCCCTTCAACTACCAAATTTACGTGTGTTGTTGTAGTTATTTCACATGCAAATAACTCTGCGTTGGGATGTTGCCGTGTTTTGAGGAGAACGGAGACGTGCGCATCAGGAAAGGGGAAAAACTTTTTGTGGGAGGAGAAGAGAGAGATTTTTGTCTTTCAATGCGTGTGTTTGAAGAGGGATTGGGAAGGATGCTGTGGGGAGAACTTTGGATCTGGTGATTTAAGAGGCGGGAAGTGGCTCTTGGGAGAGGTTAAGACAGCCATTTGTGGCTTTTCTTGGGTGATGGTGATGTGTGGGATGGGAAATGCAGCCCTTTAGCCTCCCAAAAAATGCCCACTGCTGCTTGTGGGGTGAATTTAGGACTCGGTCCTCACCAGCTGCTTGTTGGGGACCTTTCTGTACCGTGGCATATCCAGTATAAGTCACTTTGTGCTGTAAATTTTTGGTCATCTGTGTTGTAGAGGTCGCGGTGCTGAAGCTGCTGCCTTGGGAAGGCTCCAGGCACCCACTGAAGCTCATTTGGGGGTTGGCAAATGTCTCTTCTTTTTAGAAGCTGTCAGGAAAACCCATGCCCAGACAAAGCAAAGCTTCACATAGGTTAAGAATAAATGAAATTGGTCAAAATCTTCTGTCTCGCTGGGAGCTGCCAAAAACCTGTGTGTTTTGGGAGCATGCTCTGAATCCCAGTTCTTTAATTGAAGGTAATGTTCCTATACACCAAGCTGTGCCAAGGGAGGTTCAGGTTAGAGATAAGGAGGAAGTTCTTTACTGAGAGGGTCGTCAGAAGCTGGAACAGGCTGCCCAGGGAGGTGGTGGAGTCACCATCCCTGGATGTATTTAAAGAGCGGGTAGACGAGGTACTTAGGGATATGGTTTAGGGGTAGACAGGAGCGGTTGGACGTGATGATCTCAGAGGGCTTTTCCAACCAAGCGATTCTGTGATTCTATACTGAAAAGATTTTTGATTTTTAAACTGCATAGGGCTGAAAACACGTAAACAGAGCAGAAATATGGTTGTGCTCCCGGCTTTGATCAAAGCAGAAGTTGGCAAATCAATATATTTAGAGAAATTAAAGTTAAATAAAGGAAAATAGGTCTGGAAGTGACTTTGGGAGAAGGTGATGTTCATTTCTCCATCCAAAAGTGGATCAAATTATTGAGCCGCTCCTGACAGATGATAGCCAAAACCTGCATGGCCAAATCCCTGGTTTATCAGAGTCGTGAGCTGTCTGCGTTGAAGTGACTTTTGTTATTTTCCAGCTTGGACCCGTCTGCTTTTTGGTCTTAGAGCTGTGGAAAGGAGTATCTGCTTTTGGTAAAACTCAGTGACCGTGGCTTGTGGCTCTTTTTCTTTCCAAACTGTGGTACTTGCTGTAAAAATGTGTCTTGATTTGGTTCCTGAAGTGACTAAAAGCAAAAGGAAACATCTTCCTTGCCTTCTGCCGTGTGTGTGCATGTGAGATTGCTCTTTTTTACTTCATGGATGCCACAGATCTTTCCTTTCCCCTGTGTCTCTCTGTGCCAGTGGAAGCGCAGCCACGGTGAATTAAAAATGCTTCCCCACCGTAATTAGGAAATGGCTTCTGAATTTCTTTCTTGCTTTCTGCAGTGGAGAGGAGTTATCTCCTGATAGATCAACCATCGTTTGCACTGGGAAATTATTCACTTGGAACTTTGAAAGGACTCCTTAGGCTGCCTTTCTCCTCCCCAAGGAGGAGGGTACAAGGTTGTTCCTGCTGCTTTGTCCAGCCTCTCTGTAGAGCTGGATTAAATACATCTACCTTGAAGGAATTAAATACATCTGAATTAAATAAACCTGAATTAAATGCATCTCTCTGCTAGGAGGACTTCACACATTTGTGTATGTTTTTCTCCAGACGCAGTGGCTATGAGAACTTGGCTGCATCTCCTCCTACTCATTCCCTTCATAAAACCTGTGGATTTGGTTCCTTTGATTGGAATTAAATGTATGGGTTTGAATCCTTAAGGCGTTTCTTTGGGAGGGTTCAATCCTAGGCAGCGTATTTGCAGCTTGATGTGCTGAACTGTTCTCATGCTCTGGGTTTCTGTGGCTGTTGAATTATTGCTGGACTGTTTCTACGTGTGCTCGGAGATATTTTTAGTTTGATTTTATTTATTTTTGACCAGATATGCATGTATGGTCTGGAACAAAGAGGTTGTTAGATGCTGGATGAGGCGCTGGATGAGGCAGGGACGTTTTTGGGACAGCAGCATTAGACACAAAGTCTAATGAGAAGGCATCAATGCTGGAAACTGCTCAGGCATCACTCACATTTGGTGCCTCTAAGCATATAATGATGTATATTATGTGTATTATACATAGTGGTGGGTGTCTTCTGGTTTTACAGCTGCGCTGTTGAAAGCTGGGAGTGGCTCTTAGGTTATCTGAGAGGTTTTGGAAGGATTTTGATTTCTCTCCGCCTGTGCAAAGTGAGGTTGTTAATCAGGTGGTGGAGTTTTAAGCCTTGCTGGTTCGTGCAAGGGAAGTAGATGGGGTTCAGAGATGTTACTGGGTGTAAATTGGGCCATGAATGGAGCTGTGAGACTGATTTAAATCTCTGGTTTGATGCTGAAGCTTCTCTTGCTGGGAGCAAAGTGGTGACAGTTCTGGGCCTGGTTTGGTGTCTGGAGTCTGACGTGCACACCCCAGCTGACAAACCAGTTAAAAAGCCGGATGGTTCATGCTGGGCTCACAATCCCACTGGATGGATGTGGTCACACTGGAACCTGCATCCGATGGGTACTGGTGCCCATTGTGGGGAACAGAACTGAATCCAGTTGTGACCAGTCACAAGAGGTGCTCCCCAGGGCTCAGTTTTGGGGCTAGGCCTGTTTAACATCTTTATCAGTGATCTGGATGAGGGGATTGAGTGCTCCCTCAGTAAGTTTGCAGATGACACTGAGTTGGGAGGCAGCGTTGATGTGCCTGAGGGTAGGAAGGCTCTGCAGAGGGACCTGGATGGGCTGAATCCATGGGCTGAGGCCAATTGGATGAGCTTCAACAAGGCCAAGTGCTAGGTCCTGCACTTCGGTCGCAATAACCCCATGCAGTGCTACAGACTTGTGGACGAGTGGCTGGAAAGGACCTGGGGTGTCGGTGGACAGCAGGATGACCATGAGCCAGCAATGTGTCCTTGAGCCAAGAAGGCCAATGGCATCTTGGCGTGTATCAGAAATAGTGTGGGCAGCAGGAGCAGGGCAGTGATTGATCCCACTGTACTGGGCACTGGTGAAGCTGCCTCTCAAATCCTGTGTTCAGTTTTGGGTCCCTCACTCCAAGAAGGGCATTGAGGGGCTGGAGCATGGCCAGTGAAGGGCAACGGAGCTGGTGGGGGATCTGGAGCACAAGAATGATGAGGAGTGGCAGAAAGAGCTGGGGTGGTTTGGTTTGGAGGAGCCTGAAGGGAGACCTTATCGCTCTCTACAACTCCTTGAAAGGAAGGTGTAGAGAGGTGGGTGTTGGTCTCTTCTGCCACGTAACCAGTGACAGGACAAGGGGAAATGGCTTTAAGTTGTGCCAGGGGAGGTTTAGGTTGGATATTATGAAAAATTTCTTCACTGAAAGAGTGGTCAAGCACTGGAAGGGGCTGCCCAGGGCAGTGGTGGAGGCCCCATCCCTGGAGGGGTTCAAGAAGTGCTTGGATGTGGCACTTGGGGACGTGGTTTAGTGGCCATGGTGGTGTTGGGTTGATGGTTGGACTTGATGATCTTAGGGATTTCTTTTCAGATTTAAGGTTTAAGAAACCTTAATGTTTCTGTAATTCTATGCTGATGGAGTGAAGGAGCACCCATCTCGCCTGCATCCCCGGGGAGCTGCGAGATTGGGACACAAATAGGGTGTGGGAAGGGCTGAGGACTCAAGGATGGCTGGGGAGGAGTGTGCCCTACTTCCCACACTGCAGCGTGGGTGCAAAAAGCTGGGTCAGCCCCTTCCTTCTGCACCGATTTGCTGTTCTCTTGCCTGTCCTGTTGAACAGGATTTTGGGATACGTGGCTCTGCGGTTCATACCAAAACCACTGGTCCTGCCTTTCCCAAGTGTGTGACACAAAGATGTGTCCACCTCCTGAGTGTCCAGTTCCTTTTTTGGACCCAAATGGGTCACAGAATCACAGAATCGCTCGGTTG
>NW_010161917.1:1519-1719 GCF_000695765.1 Mesitornis unicolor | reverse complement strand
TGGTCAATACGAAACTCAGAATGTTTACAAACTGCACTACAAAATTTTGGTGGAGTTGTTACAATGCATTGTCCATTGCATCGCTTATTTGCATTCTCCCTTGTGTGGGGATTAGACATGAAACCACAATGCCAACAAACACCTGTAGAAGGTTTAACAGTTTTTACTGATGGTAGTGGTAAAACAGGAAAAGGAGCAAT
>NW_010161917.1:0-1391 GCF_000695765.1 Mesitornis unicolor | reverse complement strand
AGATTCAATTTATGTAGTCAGTGTTGTTCAGAGTATGGAGAGAGCCATCTTAAAACAGGTTGCAAATGAAATACTATAACAACAATTTTGGAAATTATGGTACCTATTAGAAAACCGTCAAAAACACAAATATCACACATATTAGAAGTCATACCAATTTGCCAGGAATTTTTAGTCAAGGCAATGCCATAGCAGACCAATTAGTAGCCCCGATTTGGACAGGGCCTCCGCCAGATAAGTTAAAACAAGCCACTGCATCACACCAATTTTTTCACCAATCAGCTAAAGTGTTAGCAAAACAATTTAACATTGCTGCTGAAGATGCCAAGGGCATCATTCGCAGTTGTGCCGATTGTCAATAGGTAAATTCAGCTCCCATAACAACAGTCAACCCAAGAAGGATTCATTCTCTGCAGTTGTGGCAAATGGATGGCACATATTTAGCTGAATTTGGAAAACTTAAGTATATTCATGTATCCATAGATTGTTATTGCTATTGACTGCTATTCTTCTGACAGTGCAAACAGGAGAAACAAGCCGACATGTTAAAAAACATCTTAGATCTGCCTTTATGGGCTTAGAGGTTCCGCGGGAAATAAAAACAGACAATGGACCAGGTTACACTAGCAAAGCAATATCTGAATTTTTCCAGCAATGGGGAATCCAACATTGTACTGGTATCCCTAATTCTCCCACAGGTCAAGCTATTGTAAAATGCATGTATCAGTCTTTAAAGCGCCAGCTTCAAAAACAAAAAGGGAGAGAAAAAGAGTTAATGCCCCATGAGAGGGTACAAAAAGCTGTATATGTATTAAACTTCTTGCGGTTACCAAAAGATGAAAATGTGCCACCAATAGTAAAGCATTTGCAAGGACTTCATGCAGAAATAGGATCAATAAATGCAGAAGAAAATGGTAAGGTACAGGTAAAAAAATCCTCATTCGGGAACACGGGAAGGACCCCATAAGCTGCTAACATGGGGTAGAAGATATGCTTGTATCGTTACAGATAACGGCACCCCATGGGTTCCTGCAAAGTGGGTAAAACCATGGCTCGATACGACTGATTGAGAGCTGTTCTTGGACTGTTATGAACAATACACTTGGTCTCTGCATGGATAGCTTGACAACCAAAGCAGAATGTATGGGTAACTTTAGAAAATATAACACATCAAGAAGCTTTATGTCTTTCTGTCGCTACACCTGAAAATCCTTTTTCTACCTGCTTGGTTGGGATGCCTCTGGACACTTGGCCAAAACTTCTGCCTCATGGACCTTGCAATAATCCACGATCCTGTGTTGATAACTGGGACGGTGTATATGCATATTTGCCACAGATCACGCAAGAACTTCAAGAGTTAAGAGTTGTTAGGATCGGTCACAATGGATGCT
>NW_010161916.1:0-1719 GCF_000695765.1 Mesitornis unicolor | reverse complement strand
GCTTCCCTCCTAACCCTCACACCCCCAAGTTGTCATCCAGCTGGACAACCAGTCTTGCAGGTGTCTCATGTAAAGAGGACATGTGTGTATTAGGAACTTTGTCAGAATTAGGAGTCTCCCAAATAGTAATTGACCTTCCCAGCTTTCCTGGGAGCTGATATAAAGGAGATGGCAGCTAATGACTAATGACCTGATCAGTCTCTATATCTGGGTTTTGGGAACTGAAGTAGAAGGAGCAACGCTGCACTTTTCTGAGACTCATTTCCTATGCGTTATCTTTTCAAGAGCTTTCCCTGAGCAAGATGTTTACACAACCCCCGTGTATTTCTCATCTGACTGGCTGAATGAATACTGGGATGCTATAGCTGTGGATGATTACCGCTTTGTCTACATGGGACCCAAAGGTTCATGGTAAGGCAGTGTGGTTTCTGTCATTCTTACCTACTCCTCTTTTTAAGCTTCGTATGACAGGGAGTTACCACGTTGTCCTTTAGGATAGGGTCACACTGCAGAGGCAGCGTGTGGCCGTACTGTGTTGTACCTGAACCCAACCAGTTTTGTTTCTCAAGCAGTTCACTTGGTTCTGAATGTGAGCTGTGCTTTTGCCGTCAGCTGAAGTGCTGTTGTGCTTCAGAAAGCCCTGAATCGTGCACACAAAGGCTGCAGAAATGGTCAGCTACCTTATATGAGGTTTTAGAGCAGAAACTCCCTGGGGATCATCAGCTGCTTGCAGAGTCAGGAGGAGGCTTGGACAGGCACTGGTGAGTTGGTCACATATTTTGCAGGTGAAAAATAAATGCCAGCATCAGTGATGAAGGTGCATTTGTAGTATTCTCATCAGTTCACATCACAGAATCTCCTGCCATTGAGGTATTTGTGGGACAGATTCAATAACTGATGGAGAAGCACAGAGGCTATGAAACACTGCAATACTGTGTAGATTAGTGGCCTCTTATTACTTAAAGCAGTCATAGAATCACAGAATGGTTTTGGTTGGAAAAGACTTTTAAGATCATCGAGTCCAACCATTGATCCAGACGTAGTAAGTGCACCACTGGACCATGCCCCTAAGAATGACATCTGCTCATCTTTTAAACATCTCCAGGGATTGTGACTCAACCACCTCCCTGGGCAGCCTCTTCCAGTGCTTGGCAACCCTTTCAGTAAAGAAATTCCTCCTAATATCCAAGCTAAACCTCCCCAGTCAAAAATAAATAAAGAGGATGACATTTTGGGATCAGGTTTGCATAGTGAAGGTTGATTTTTGTGTGTCTTTTCAGAGACTTTAATTCATCTGACAGTTTTTAGGCACTGTGTTTACTTAAACCTCTGATTTACCCCACAGGACTCCGTTCCATGCTGATGTCTTCCGTTCCTATAGCTGGTCAGCCAATATCTGTGGGAGAAAGAAATGGCTGTTGTACCCTGCAGGACAGGAGGAATACCTGAAAGATCGCCACGGCAACTTGCCCTTTGACGTGACTGCACCTAATCTTCAGGACAGGAGTGTTTACCCTCGCTACAACCAAAGTCAACCCCCTGTTGAAATCGTGCAGGAAGCAGGGGAGATAGTTTTCATCCCCAGTGGATGGCATCATCAGGTTTACAATCTGGTAAGATAACCGATACCAACCTTTTCATCGCTCTGAGGGGTAATCGGGCAGCAGGCTCAAATCAGATCAAACTTCTTTTTGGGGCCAGTCCTGTTTAACATCTTTA
>NW_010161915.1:0-3034 GCF_000695765.1 Mesitornis unicolor | reverse complement strand
CCAGCAACCTTCTTTTGGGGTTGGAGCACACTCTTTAGGGATACATCCAGCATGCCTCCCACACTTTACTAGGACTGTAACTGAAGACTGGATTGTACTCTGAATCTTCAAGTAAGGATTTATCTAGCACAGACACAGCATACGTTGCTCCAATGGTTAACCACCTTCCCTTAATAATGGGATTAATACTTCTTGTCTGAATCTGTCTAGCTTCACCTGTTGAATCTTGTTAGGCCTTTATCATCTAGATTAAAAAACTATCTCATATTAGAAGTCATGTTCTCTTTCGCATAACTGGTGTTCAAATCATCTCTCAATCTTCTTTTCATTGGACTAGATATATCAGAGCTCCTCCAGTTTTCATGTGGGCTAATGTGTACAACACAGCTGGAGTTCAGAGATTATATTGGTCTGGCAGTAACAGCTTTTAAAACTGTACATTGTCCAGGCTGTTTGACCTCTAATCTTGACGGCAATCTTTAGACACTCCATCCCAGAAATAAATGAATACTGAGACAACATTATTACTGAGACCCATGACTGACAGCCTCTGGGTGTCCAGGGTAGATATGACTGAGTGAAACATTTTGACACAGGGCTGAAATATATTGGGGTGACACATCCTATCTCTGTTCAGAGGGAGAGAGAGTACAGACTGACTTTTTAAAGCCTGTGTGATCTGCATTATTCATCTTTTTGAGTTGTGTCAAGCTATTCCTTTTGAGGAGTAATACATCATATAAGTACAGACTATTTGTTTCTGGCATTCACTCAGCACCCTTGTAAAGCACAGCACACAAATTGTTTCCTCATTGGAAGTGCTGGATCACCTGGCAGTATTATTTATGACCACAAAATGCAAGTGGTAAATGGCCAAGCACTTCCTCTGTGTACTTTGATCTTTTAGCTTTGAACAAAGACTTTTGGTAATCCATATAAGACACTGGAACTTGGGATCCTTGTGTAGGTCAGGAAGTCTTCACATGAAGCAAGTGTAGACTAAAGTAATCTAAATGACTCTTATGTAATTCCACTTCCTTGTATATAATTCCATTTTCTTTTGCCATAGTTTACTGATGGAAAAAGAACTAGGAGAGGATACCAAACAGTAGCAGATATAATATTTCTTGCATTATCTTCTGGTTTTGGCACAACTTTAAAATATAGAAGCATGCAATCAACAGGTCAGACTAATGTCAAAGGAATGATGGCAGTTTGTTCAAATGCAGGAAATAACTTGGTTGCTTTAAAGTACAGCTAACCACAAAAACCACATTCAAGTAGTGAAGAGTTCTCTATTTATTTTTAATGGTCCTTAAAATAAATCTGAAGTTGCAATATCTTGTATATCATCTTTTCCTAAATCCTGGAATTTCAACAGCAATTGGAGAAATTGTTTTGGCTGATTCTGGAGTGGCTTTGATTGATTACAGAATGCAAATGCCTTACCTGTCCAGCTGAATAGAATTTTTGTAGAAGCTGGCATATGTCAGTAATTAGAGCTTAAAAAGAGTAAAAGAATAGAGAGCAGTTGTGGCTTAACACAAAGATGTAGGCATAGCTGCCCTATCCAGGAAGAAAGGGACAGTTTGAAATGCTCTGCCTTTCTTCTTGTTCCTCTCTTCCTGTAAGAACCGTTTTTGGCATGACTGTTCATTGCCTTGTACTAACTGCAGATTATTGTATCTGACTTTGCATTGTCTGGGCTATGTTTTCACCACTGCCTGACTTCATGTGCCAAAGAAATGTATACAGCTACCCATATACAACGCCAAGCTATTGTCACTGGAGCAGTGGAGTTATTTGTTCTGTGGGGTCTTAGTTAATGGGTTTTATTTGTAGCTTTCTCTGTAATTGCTACCTTGCATCATCATTTCAGCTTGAAGCCAGTGGAAAAATTGCCATGTACTCTGTGTGTCTATCTGTCTTTTTGTCTGTTAGTTTCCGCTCTTCTCTTATGGCTTTCAGGATCCACTGGCCAATTTCAAGCCTGCTTAGCAAAGAGAGTAGGAAGTCTTGCAGATACAGAGTACTTAAAAATTTTATGAAGTTGGGCAGCTGGAGAGAGCAATCAAGTATGATAAGTGTTACCTTCAAAGCTTAAATAAGTAGTTGCACTTCTTCAGTGTCAGGAAAAAAACCATGGAAGACAGTTTCCATACATAATGCAACTGCAGGAGAAGCTTTAGCTGGAGACTGCATGTTATTAGACACCAGGAACTCAGCTGAGAATTGCAAATCTGGTGGGAGCAAGATTTCATCAGCCCTGCTTAGGAGATATTACTTTATATTAAATGGTTTGGTTTTGTTTTGTTTTGTTTTTATTTATTCCCTCCCCCTTCTGCCTGCCCTTCTGTAGTCTCCATGTAAGATAAAGTGTGTATTTTGTCTACAAAGGAGTCCAAAGGAGTCCAGTTGCCCTCAGTTTTGGTAAGGATTCAGAGA
Organism: Mesitornis unicolor; assembly: GCF_000695765.1. Classification (NCBI taxonomy): domain Eukaryota; kingdom Metazoa; phylum Chordata; class Aves; order Mesitornithiformes; family Mesitornithidae; genus Mesitornis; species Mesitornis unicolor. Next base: position 589 of record NW_010161915.1, on the reverse strand, counting down.
ATCCCTGATACTTCTCTAAACTTGTGAAAAAAAAACCCCAAACAGCTGCTTTGTTAAGCAAGTTTTCTTTAAATGAGTTTGGCTTGGATTAGGAGGAGGAAGTGTTTCTCTACTTGACATATGTCACTGGTTGTCATCATCACGTGCTCTCACAGATTGTTCCAGAGCTGGTGTCAATCAATGCTACTAAGATTGGTAGAGGCTTGATGAAGACAACTGCATGGCACGAGTTGCACCCTTGTCCCCATTTTCACTCTAGTTTGGTGGTACAAAGACATAAAGTTGCTGGTAAATGGCTAAGTGACTTCTGTTCCGTGAGTGTAATAGAGAAAGCTTGAGGCAGATGGTTACTGGTCAAATGAATTTTCAGAGCAGAGAAGCCTTCTGAACAACACATCAGCCTGCTCTTCTTTATGGCCTTAAACTTTCCTCCCTGTTTTGTATGTTGTCAGAACTGTTGTGAAGCAAATCTACAGATAATATAAAATTACCAATAGATCAGTTAGTGTTGTTACATGATTCAGCACACAAGCTGACATTTTGTCTTTGCATTCATCAAGACACTGGCTATTTTCAGAAGTTCTTGGTT
>NW_010161914.1:3785-5761 GCF_000695765.1 Mesitornis unicolor | reverse complement strand
TCTGTGATTCTGTGATTCTGTGATTTTTTTGTACACTGTTTTGTCAATATAAAGACTGAAATTGTGTGAACTACTGCAGTGAGACATTAGCTTGTCTGTGAAGCAAAGAAGTAACTTTAAGAGAAAAAAAACCCAAAAAACAATCTTGCAGAGTATAGTGTGTCAGGCAAAGTGCAGTGGTCTCTTGCCTATATATTTTTGCTTTCAAGAACTATGGCTATGAAGTAGTGACATCAGTTTTTTTCCATCTTGTTATAACCCATCATTACACAACACAGCCGTGCCATTTCCTCCTAGAATGAGCTCTTAGTTAGGATGCTTTGCAGTGCTCTGGTGGTACAAAGAAGCGATGTTTACTATGCCTTTGTATGGTTTCAGGGGAAGGTTATATAGGGACATATGAATTAAGACTGTGAATTTGCTGATTGTCTATGAGATACTAAAAAATTTCTAACAAAAAGAAGCTATTCAAATCGAGGTCAACAGTGCACAAAAGTAGCAGTTTAAAAGAAATATCTTACGGCTACATGCAACATTTAGAACAGTTTTTTTCTTCTTTGGAGTACTGTAAACTTTTAAAGAAGAAAATTCTATATTTTTAAGGTAAATAAAAGATTATATTGGAGCAGGTCCAGAGGACAGAAATGAAGATGATCAGAGGGCTGAAGCTTCTACCCTATTGACAGAGAGTTGGGGCTCTTCAGCCTGGAGAAGACTCTGAGGGGACCTGACTGCAGTCTTCCAGTTTCTGAAGAGGTCCTACAGGAAAGCTGGGAGGGGACTTTTTACAAGGGCAGGTAGAGATAGAATGAGGGGGTATGGTTTTAAATTGGAAGAGGGTAGATTTAAACTAGATAATAGGAAAAAATTATTTTCTGTGAGGGTGGTGAGACACTGGAACAGGTTGCCCAGGGAAGTTGTGGATGCCCTCTCCTTGATCCCTTCAAACCTAAACCATTCTATGATTCTATGATTCTATGTTTGTGAATTATTAGAACTGAATGTGTAAAACCAGCTCTAGTTTTTAAAAAAAAAACAAACAAGTTTTCCCAAATATGAAAAACTTCTTATATTTTTCTGGATTTCTTTTTCTTTTTTTATCCTTGAAAGTGATTTTTTCCTTTAAATCATCCAGTTTTTTGGCAGCATTTTAATATTTTTTACTCACATCTAACTACCCCACAAATGACTAAGCCCATGAATAAGCTCAAGGGAGCTAAATCTGCAGTATATAGGAGTAGATTATGTTAGTTCTAGATTTTGGTGTATTTGCTTTATTTGTGGACTATATAATGCTCAACGACTTTGCATTGTTTTACTCTAACTTGAATTCTAAATTGTAATTTATATTTGAAACCTGTAATATTTTTCAGAATTAAATAATGTGTAATTAAATATATATTGTGTTGCTTTGCATCACTTTCACAAGATATATCGGCATGCATTCTTAACTGCTGATATTTATAGTTCTTACAATATACTGCATTGCTACTTTATTTTTTTTATTAAAGTCTTTAGAATTATCCTGCTAAAGTAGCCTTGGTCTTTCAATATACTTTGATGGAATCACACAAAATCAGATATTAAATGTACATGTCAACAGAAAAATGAGACATATATATAGTCTGAAATATATAGTCTGTGTGAGAAAAAATTACCATGCAAGTAGAATGTAGATGAGCAGAAGAGAAAAAGGAATTATGGTAGGAAATGCTTATAAAAAAGATGGAAAAAGTAGATCACAGAGAGGGAAAAGAATAGACACTGGGTTTATATGATAGGCAATCTTATAATTTATTTAGTTTATAAATTATTTACAAGACCATTCAGGCATCAAAGACAGTATAGGCTTGTTCAAAAATAGACTGAGCTGATCTGACTGCACTCTAGAAACTGCATTACAAGATCAGGCAAAAATCCTAATCATAGTATTAGCAGCTCAATTTTGATCTGTGAAACAAAACCCTTTTCAGAGC
>NW_010161914.1:0-3770 GCF_000695765.1 Mesitornis unicolor | reverse complement strand
AATGAGTTAAGCTGATGTGGAAGTGGGCTGTTGCACTGGACTGCTGCACTCCAAGAATCACTTTTTGATTCTGAGAAGTGCTCCTGACTTATGACAAAATTACAAATCACATGAAAGAGAAAAGGGTCGATTCTTTTGTTGCTAGGTGCTTACTTCTGTATTGAGGTTATGTGAGTAACAAGCATATTCTAGACTTTTTTATGTTGCTTCATTGGCCCCTAATGCAGCTAAGCATTTTGAGCAGACATAAGTCTCTTTAATGTCAAGAATACATTATTATACACTAATAATTAGGTATGCATTTAAATGTTTTTCCTGCCAGGACTAACTGTCCTGTTATGGACCTCAAACTGTGATGATTTGAGACATTGGAACAGGTTGCGCTGTGGGAAGTTTTGGATGGAAATATTCAAGGAAGTGTTCAAGGCCAGATTGGACAGGGCTTTGAGCAACCTAGTCTAGTGGGGAGGTGTCCTTGCCCACGGCAAGGTCATTGGACTAGAGGATCTTTAAAGTCCCTTCCAACCTAAAGTGTTCTATGATTCTATGATCCTATGATTCTGTGTGATAGGAAAGACATGATATGATTGTAGATAATTCTGAAATGAAGTTCCAGATTTTAAGAGTACCAAATGCCTGTCTTTGCATTAATATTTCCATTTCTAATTTAAGGCTGTCTTATCTGAAGTCGTCTACTGTCTACAAAGCACAAAATTGCAGTCACAAGTCAAATTACAGTACTACACTGAGCAATCAAGAAGTTACTTCACCAGAATGTTTCTGAAATAAAAGCAGGAGACATGCTGTCAATAAACAGAGCTTATTTTAATGAGAAAACATGGATAAAATGGCTTATTTTTTAAATATTAGAACTGAAAGTATATCCAACAATGAATGAGGCAAATGTTTTAGTCCAAAATACATTATTGTTATTTGGCTCCAATCATAGTTATATTCCATGTGAAGAACTTGAAAATTATATTGCAGTGCTTGACTGGTAAATAAAAAATAAATAATGGCAATAATAATTAATAACAAATAATGGAAAATAGTATGATTTTTTTTAATCAAATAATTCCTTTCAATATTAGCATTAACGCTATTACTTTAAAAATAAAAGATATCTAAGATGCAGCAAAATATATTCATTCCATTTTTGGTGTAGCAAAAGAACTGCAGTAGCAACACCATAGCTTATCATAGAATATATTGTGTTGGAAGGGATCTTTAAAGATCATCGAGTCCAATCCCCCTGCAGTAAACAAGGATATTGATACTAGATCAGGTTGCTCAGAGCCCCATCAAACCTCACCTCGACTGTCTCCAGGGATGGGGCCTCCACTACTGCACTGTTCCTGTGATCTATCACCCTCACGTTGAAGAACTTTTTCCTAATATCCAACCTAAATCTATCTTTTTCTAGTTTAAATCCATTACACCTCATCCTATTGGTACATGCCCTAGTGAACAGCTCTTCCCCAGATTTCTTATAGACACCTTTCAGGTACTGGCAAGTTGCTATGTGGTTCCCCCAGAGCCTTCTCTTCTCCAGGTTGAACAACCCCAACTCTCTCAGCCTGTCTTTGTAGAAGAGGTGCTCCAGCCCTTTGATCATTTTTGTGGCCCTCCTCTGGACCTGCTCCAGCACTTGAACCTCCTTTTCTATGTTGGAAACTCTAAAGCCGAATGCAGTATTCCAGGTAAGGTCTCACCAGAGAAGAGGGGCACAATCACCTCCCTTGATCTGCTGGCCACACTTCTTGTGATGCAGCCTAGGATGCGGTTGGCCTTCTGGGTTGCAGGTGCGCATTGGTGGCTTATCATCAAGCCACACTGCTTTCATTAATGTTATTGCTCATGTAGAATCAGCTTGTGGTTATTCAGTCCCTTGAATCTTATTCTCAGAGTTGAGGAAAGCAATTAAATTCACATTCATCTTACCTCATGCGTTTTGTAAAAGGTAATTCCAGATTGGTGTCTTTGAAAGTAACATAAGAGGCCATTCAGGAAAAAACAAATGTGGAAGATACAAGTTAATAGGCCTAGCCAAACCTGCATCCTCCCTGGTAAAGTATCTTTTTGGTTTATTTTCAGATCATTCTGGGAATTTCAAAAGTAACAGTCTTATACATGAGGCTGTAATGAAATCCAGGGCTGAGCACCAGCAAACCTTCTAAGCTTAGATTTTATTTTAAGGAATTACTTGTCAAGAAAGATCTGTCATTTAATGTGTGGTCTGACCAGTAACAGAGTCTGACAGCAGATTAAAAACCAAATCTTTATTGAGGTAGTAAGAAAGATGAACAACAAGGTGTCCATACAGTAACCACTGATAGCAATCTCAGGATTGAAAGTGATGTCACGGCTCTGGTGGACTGCCAGGGTCACTTAATGTCCTGGGTCATATGGCAGCAGCAGTCAACCATGCAAAAACTTTTTGAATGTGAACAGGAGTTGTGTCACCTCTTTGCTCATTAGTAGCAGTGTAATTTGAGAGAATAGTTTGTACGTTACATCAAAAATGTGGACAGCATCTTGCCACTGCTGACAATGCTGGTCAGGGGACCAGATGTCAGAAGGAAGAATGTTGGCAACCAGTCTACGCTGCTGATATTGGTCAAGGGCAGGGTGTCAGGAGACAGGGTGCCATAATATTAGAAATTACACAATGCAGTATTTCCTTCATGACTTCACTTAAATAGTTTATATATTTTATTATATATCTTCGTTGAAGCTGTATGCAAAAGTCTTGGAGATACATGTGCAAATCTTGTTACTGAGTATTAGAGCTGATTTTTCAAGATAAGGAATTAGAGCTATTAATTTTACTTCAATTATTATCACAGCCAATTATTGGTTGGTAAGGAAAATAGTTTCCATTATTTAGAGAAGGGAGACTTGCTACCTCATGCTTTCAGGTGTTACTCCTTATAGGAAAAAAAAAAAGGAAAAATAAATTATTAAGGTTACATTGCTGAATGCTTCCTTACTCTCGAAAGATTATGCTCTGTGCCAGCTGTCTTGTCTTCCATGGAGCACATACACAGGGCGTCACTGTGTTTAATAATGCATTTCAATTTGGGTTTCACATTGTCAGTTTGCTTACTCCAGCAGGATATAACTACAATTCTTGGACATATACTGCTGCTGTTTCAAATGACTTATCTTCACATGGCATATCCTTTCAGTAATTGTAAAATATCAATTAAAACTAATAGATGTTGAACGTCACTCTTTTAGTCATTTATTTCTCAAAGAACAGTCTATTACATTTTTAATTAAGAATAATTGGTTTAGAACATTGCTTCTATGATTGCCTTATTACTTTTTCCATATTTTCAACAAAACACTTGTGTTCTTTGTTCAATTATGCATCTTTTTCTCACATTAGAATAAATGTTTTTCTTCTGTTTAAAGTTTGCTATACTACTCCCTACTACAGGATTGTTTTTCCGTTCCTACCTGCACTACTTGTGTGTAAAAGCAATCCTGTCTGTTGTCTTTGGTTCCTCATATTAATCAGAAAACTTCCCTTAGGAGTATTCAGTCCTTACAACCTCTTTTCTCACTTCTGTTCCATGCTTAACAGGACAACACTTGTGATTATCCACTAATAGCTGACAAAGTTTTCAGATTGATGATTGAGGAAGAGCAGTAGCTTTTGGTTTGATTTTTTTTTCTGAGAAAGTATTCCCATTTTAATAGTTTAAGTGAATGAGGTATTAGAAATTTATTTTTATATTTTTATATAAATAGGAATATATTTTCAT
>NW_010161913.1:0-360 GCF_000695765.1 Mesitornis unicolor | reverse complement strand
CTTGAGAGCTTTGAAGGGGACAGATGTTAAATTGAGATTTCTAAGCTTTGTTGATGGGTGATTTCCTTCTGTGTTTGCAGTTTTCAACAACATCCTTTGCTGTGCTGCTTGGCTACCCCAAACCACTTCTCTACATCTTTCTCATCCCATATTGCGCCTTCCTCTCCCTTCAGTCCCGTTTTCCACCTCCCCAGGACCTTGTGCCACTCAAAACCCAGACATTTCGGCCCTCTCTTCACGTCCTGGGCAGCAGTGCCACTGCCCTCTGCCCATCTTCCTGAAGCCTGGCATCCCTCTGCGGTGCCTGCTGTCACTATGGCAACCTCTGCGTGCGGACGGGATGAGGATGCTCTGCAGGGT
>NW_010161912.1:0-2890 GCF_000695765.1 Mesitornis unicolor | reverse complement strand
CCTTTGTCTGCGAGGCTCCATTTCTGCATTTCTGTTCTTCACAGACAGCTACAGACCATGATCAAACCACTCCATAACCTCCTCTGACAAGTTAAATCAAGACAGGGAGCTCTTTCATTACCTCTCCCAATTCTTTAACCAAAGTCATGGCTCACCCTGGATGTCTTCATCACTTCTTTAATTCTTCAGCTACAGGATCACAGAATATGAGTGGGAAGGGCCCTGGAAAGCTCCCCCAGTGCAACCCCTGCCAGAGCAGGATCACCAGAGCAGTCACACAGGAACACGGCCAGGGCTTTGGGGGTCTCCACACAAGGACACTCCACAACCTCTCTGGGCAGCCTGGGCCATGCTCCAGAACCCTCACACTCACAGACTTTGGCCTCATCTTCAGCTTGAGCCTCCTGTGCTCCAGCTTGGGACCATTGCCCCTTGTCCTGGCAGTGGATATCACAGAGAAAACGTCCAACCCACAGAAATGGTAAGAAAATCTCACTGAAGGAAGCTTACGGAGAGCAAAAATACTTTGAGCAGGTTGATGCTTCAAAAAGAGGTTCGAGCCCTTTGAAGCAGCAATCGAGGACACCAGATTTGTTATTTAGGAACCTACAGATGCTCCTATCACTCGATTAGATATGAAAACCCTGAGCAACGGCTGTGGATTGAGCGGTGTTTGAATAAAAGCCACGGGAGGGAAGATGATTGAGAGTTAATCAGAAGAGCGTGCGCACACACACACACACAGTGCTCAAGTCCTAACACTGCTCCAGAATACATCTATTATTTTGGGGGTGAAGTTCTCCACTCTGTAACCTATAAACCCTTTAAAGGACGGCTTGGAAAGATGCCACCTCGCAGAGCTGCTGCTTGCAAAAGGCTTGGACAACCTCGTGACGCTTCTTGCGTGCAACAAACTGCTGCTCTAATTCAGATTTACCTACAGAAGGAGCAGGGGTGAGCTGTTACTTGCTGCTTTCTCCAAGAAATACCACAAAGTTTGCAGTTTAAGGAAGAGCTGCTGCCAAATGTCGCCCTTGCCAACACCAGCAAGGGTGTCTGCTCACTCGCAGGCTGTGAACACCACCACTGACCGCCAAAGGGGCTATTTTTCAACATTCAAAGTACTCCTTTAGTTGGATCTCTCTGTGCAAGGAAGCCAAAGAGAATTTGCAGGGAGTTCTGCTTAAGGCGTCTTGTGAAAAAGGAGATAAAAGAGACGTATCAGCAGATGAAGCTTTCAGAGAGGGGTATTTAGAGATACAGAAGCAAGAATCCTCTAAGAGATTTGGGGCAAGGATTGTAGAAACAGGGAATGAAGACGCTAGAAGTGGTGACTGAGTAAGTTTTATACAGAAATAGGCAGTAAAGTTGGTGCTGCAGCACCCACTTGAATATCAGCACTGATTTAAGACATCCAACAATGATTTAAGATCATCCAGTGCTGATTTAAAGCAACCCAGTGCCGATTTCAGGCAACCCAGCACCGATTTAAGATAACCCAATGCAGATTTCAGATAACCCAATGCAGATTTAAAATCACCCAGCACTGATTTAAAACCACCCAGCCCTGATTTAAGGCAACCCAGCGCCGATTTAAGGCAACCCAGCGCCGATTTAAGGCAACCCAGCGCCGATTTAAGGCAACCCAGCGCCGATTTAAGGCAACCCAGCGCCGATTTAAGGCAACCCAGCGCCGATTTAAGGCAACCCAGCGCCGATTTAAGGCAACCCAGCGCCGATTTAAGATCATCCAGCGCCGATTTAAGATCATCCAGTGCTGATTTAAGGCAACCCAGCCCTGATTTAAAATAATTCAGCACTGATTTAAGGTATCCCAGCCCTGATTTAAGATCAACCAGCGCTGATTTAAGGCAACCCAGCACTGATTTAAGATAACCCAGTGCTGATTTAAGATCATCCAGCGCCGATTTAAGGCAGCCCAGCGTCGATTTAAGGCAACCCAGCCCTGATTTAAGGTAACCCAGCCCTGATTTAAGGCAACCCAGCCCCGATTTAAGATCATCCAGCCCCGATTTAAGATCATCCAGCCCCGATTTAAGATCATCCAGCCCCGATTTAAGATCATCCAGCCCCGATTTAAGATCATCCAGCCCCGATTTAAGATCATCCAGCCCCGATTTAAGATCATCCAGCCCCGATTTAAGATCATCCAGCCCCGATTTAAGATCATCCAGCCCCGATTTAAGATCATCCAGCCCCGATTTAAGATCATCCAGCCCCGATTTAAGATCATCCAGCCCCGATTTAAGATCATCCAGCCCCGATTTAAGATCATCCAGCGCCGATTTAAGATCATCCAACACTGATATTTAGTTACATACAGGAAGGTCTGCACACCTGACTATGAGAGAGAAAACAACACAGGGATTATTTATGAGGCAAACAGAAGCTTTACTTGGAGGGAGAGAATTCAAATCCATTTGCAAGGCTGCGTTCATACCTCAACTAGGAGGTGATCCCCGTGGTAAAGGCTTTATAAAGAATAAATACGGATAATTTTATGATGGAAATCTGTGTGTAAAGGACGCAGATCACTGGAAATTATTTATGAAAGCTGTCGATTTGCTTAAGCTACCTACCTTGAATTGCTTTGTCCCAGCATTTTTAATGAAAACTTGACTGAAAACTCACTCAAATTTTCTATTAAAAACGGGAGCAAGGCTATAACTCAAAAAACCACAAGCCAGGCTTAAAAAACAAGGCCTCAATCCAATATATTTGATATACAATCTAATATATATCTATTATCTAGCTCATCATTCATTCACTACATTCCCCACAAAAAATAAACCCCCAAAATAGCACAGTGTGAACAGGATCTGTCAGTGACAGAAAGAAAAGCTCTTCAGAAATGACCTTGATGAGGGGA
>NW_010161911.1:0-10062 GCF_000695765.1 Mesitornis unicolor | reverse complement strand
CCAGCAGTGGGATCAAAAAAGCAATATTAAAATAAAAAAATAAATTCATATATAGGACTGTAAGGATTAAATTAACTCAAATAGAAAATGGAGAAAGTGAGGTGTTTTTCAAAGCACCGACACTTTTCCCACAAAAAAAAGATACACCCATCCTTGAAAATTATATATATATATATAGTGAAACAAACCCACCTTTTTCAGCAAATTCAACTGTCTGTCTCCCTATACAAATACAATACTGGAATTCTGCAGCAATTAAACACCTGACAAAGGAAAAAAATATAAATTGAAGTGCCACATATTCTGGAAAAAAAAAATTGAAGCTCAGAGCATTTTCTGTCTAAAGAAAGCTGAATGCTGAGCTGAGCTGCAAGCTCGTAGTTGAAGAGCATCACATAAATCATTTCACACTGTTAACATGGGTTTTTCCTTCTCATCGTTGGATGGGACACAAGATGAGGTGGATGAGCTGGAGCAGTGGTACAGACTCTGGCAAACCCAGCCTGTAGAGCAATTTGAGGTGCCCTTTCTGGGGTAACAAATGGAGGGGCTCAGTTTCTGGGGGGTACCTAAGGCTGTAGATGCTTTATGTAACTTTGGGAAGCAAACAGCTTCAAACAATACTGCAAATCAATGCTTCAACACTTATCCCCATTTTATATTTGTCTCTAATCACATTTAAGAGCAATACACGCATCCTGGCGCACCACAGCTTGTTGTGCTTAGAAGAAATACTGGTGGCATGGGAGGCTTAAAATTAAGTAGCATGGAGTGTCCAGTAATTAATTTGATTTTACATCCATCCTTGTTTTTTAATGCAACTTTAAAACTACGTTAGAAGCTGGAAATGAGCAGCGTAGCATGAAAATGAACTGGTCAGGTTCCAAGTGAGGCAGAGATTAGCATAATGTTAAATGTTGAAGCTTGTCCTCATCATCAAGCTCTGGTGGATGGTGAGACCATCCATGTGCCTATCACCATACACCGAGAGACCAAAACACAGTGCTGTACTGTGCAGAAAGGCCATCTCTGCCCCAAACCCAACAGAAGAGAGGGGAGGGAAGGAGAAAAACACCAGGGCTTTGAACAGAGCTTGAGGGGAGACTGGTGTTTGGGTGGGGAGGTTGGAGCACCAGGTTTGGTTCTGCTCTGGGGACCATCACACCTGCCCTTTGGTCTTCATGGTTCATGTTGGACTTGTGCCTCCATAAGTTACTGGGATGGTCCCATTCCCCAGGATCAAATTGCTTAAGCTATATTTGAGGGGAATTCCTATAGGAGCTGGAATTAATAATTTTCTCCTCTAATCCCCATATTCACAGTCCTTCCCGTGGCTCCATCTGCTACACATTCAGGTGATCTAACCCAATAGCAGCATCGCCCCTGTGTTTCCCACCATCATGCAGTTGTTTTGGCAGTACAGCTTTTTCATGTCAAAGTCTGGGAGCCGAGGGCCTGGTTTTCCATGCAGTAATACCAAAAAATCCAGAAAATTTGGACCTTCAGAATAATTATAAATCCAGAGCAAATTCAGGCAAAGTAGCAGCGAAGTATTTCTTACCCTTCATTATTTTCTATATCAGCCCAAAAACCATTCCTTAGACAATCTGTGAAACGTCACCACCATCTAAGAGTATCTGGACAAAGTTCTGCAATGGTCAAGAGGATTAATTTTTCACTGAGCTCAGTGGGGGGTGGCCACCATCTCCCCAAGCTCAAACCTCATCAGCCATAACCTTTCTCACTACAAAAGATGAATTTTTGCCAATTCTCTCTATTTCCCTTCAAGGAAGTGGAGCGAGAGGAGATGAAGTTATGAGAAAACTCAGTCCAGGTCTCAGCAGAAAATATATAAAAGTTGGAGCTGATTATACTTGGGTAAAGCAGCCTAAGGAAAGCTGACAAAATCATGTAACATCAGCAGTGACTGGCAGATTGGACAAAGCTAACCCAAGCATTTTTTTGAGGAACACATTTCTGCTGTCTCTAGGAATAGAATTAAATCAGGATGCAGTTCAGTCCCTAAACAGAGATTTGGGGCTTGAAGGAAATGAAAAACCACTCTGCAACACAGTAACTGAGCAAGGAATCTACCAAATTCAAACACAAGGAAGTTTTGCTAAATTATCCCATCAGGTTATCCTGATTTGGTGGCAATGAAAAGAACAGCTGGGAACTAGAGTTAGTTCTGTGCAAAAAGAGCCTTTCAAACCATCGGTTCCAGCCTGGATTCAATGACTGGTAAGGGATGCAGCAAAAATGTTTACCATTCACCAATGCCATCCCCCAAGAAAGGTGCAATGGCTTATACTCACACGCAGGCTCAGGAGCTGGAAGGTTTAGGGATGCCCATGCTCAAGTCTCCACCCGGACAGTGTAGGAGACAATTATTTCTGCAAGAAAAACCAGGAGTTAAAACAATAATACAACATTTTAGCCATCTATCCCTGAGCTTGTTTTGGTTCTTTAGCATAACTGTACATGATGGGTTCCCAGTTCTGATACCTTGTGTGTCCCTGCTCTGTGACTTTTTGGGGCATTGTCTTCTCCATTTCTTACCAGATGAGAAAGTCTTTTGGACAGGATATGGACTAGTCATGCTGCTGCTGTTTGCTGATAAAACACCTGGTTCTGAGAAGTTGAGTGCTGTCAGGTTTGGAGCTAAGGAGGCTCCAAATGCTAACGAACTGCCCTTGGATACCCTTTGTCGTGTTGGCTCATGAACACTCTCAGTTTTGGGCTCTGGTCCCTCTGCCTTGGGGTTGCCCTTGCCCAGTAGACAGTGCTTGTCTAGGACTGTGCTTGTACACCGCTGGTACATCTCCCACAGCCAAACCCAAGACTCAAGGATGAAGGAACATCTTCATTTAAAGAGCATAGCCCTCAAAGCACAAGACAGTGGCACTACAGGTGCACTTGGTGGTGAGGCTGTCTCACCTATCAAGGCTGGGGGATGCATTTTTCATCTCCTCTTGCTAAGCATGACAGCCAGTGCCATCCAGGGCTCCTCCCCAGTGCAGTATCCTGCCTTGCTCACGTGCTTCCATATTTCTTGTGATCAAGCATGGGGACTACACAGCCCTGCATTAACAGCCTCTTGTTCCACTTGCTTTCACTAACATTGCATCTTCACTCTTTGATTACATGAAATTCCTGGCCTTAAATTTCAAACCTTCAGCTGCTGTCACCCTTCTAAAGTGCAGTAGTGTAACACGAGCAGATTCAACAGCACAAGCTCTTGTGAAAACGCTCCCACATGCAGCTTTGCGAAGACCTTGCAATGCATCCCAGCCCAGCAAGAGATAACCCGTGGAAAGTCATGAATAGGACCTAACCACATGCAGTTTGGTTGCATGCCATCAACTCCTAGCACAAGTATGCAGGTACTGGCCACGTGCACATGATGGTCCACCACGAGCCCAGCCTAAACCCTTGTAATTACAGTCCCATTGCTAATCCTGCTCATGTTGGAGCCAGCAGCAGCACATCTCCACTGTTTGATTGCAGCTGTTGGGTTTCCTACTCCAATTTGTAAAACCTAAAGGTACTAAGTACATAAAATAGGCCTCACAATCCATTACTGTAGCATGTCCAACTTTTAAGCAGGCTTTCTTCCATAGTTTGTATGGTACTGATAAATGTTAATGGGTGTTACACTCCCGAGAGCATCAGAAAAGTCCCTGAGGAACAGCAACCTTTATAGCACTGCTGCTTTTTTTACAGAGCATGGCTTAAGGTTATCCAAAACTCCTCAGGCTTTTCTAATTGCAGGTTTCAAAGCCAACAGAAAAAAACCTCCCTTGTCAGATGAACAATACTCATGTTATTGCCCCGGCTCAAAGTCTGATGCCATGACAACAGGTAGTGAAGTGGAAAGCTGGCACGTAAGAATCTATCAGTCATTGAGAAGATGGCTTCTTGCGGACACCTGGATGGACCCCTTGAGGGACATCTTGAAGACCTTTCCTCTAAAAGCTTTGACGCCTACTTAAAAGTAAACTTTTGTGAACTTCCTCAATAAATGGAGTGTTTTCTTCCAGTAGCAGCACAGTTAGTGTTGGCTGATGCAACTTTCCAGCAAAACATGGCTCCACAATACAGCCCGGCATCACCTCACAAACAACCCAGGGCTGCACCCAGCCTAAATGAAAGCAAAGCCCACCAGTATCACAGAGATCCTCCACTACCCCTTTTAGCCCCATCTCTTCATGGGATGCTCCTTAATTGAATTTAGAGCAAAGCAAAAGCACTGCTGCCTGTGCACAGTCCTACCTGCCCGGCAGTGCACATTGGCATTCTCCTTGGGAGAGAGGTCAATAATCCAAAGGAAAGTCTGTATTTATAGATGGAGAAAAGGGAATCGCTGTCATCCATCATGACCACCCAGTGCTGAGCTGATGAGAAGTCGCTGCTCTCTCCAAGCTCAGCTGTGCTCATGGGTTTGCAGAAGAGCACAGAAAGCCCCACCACAGGCCTGAAAGGGAAATAAACAAGTCAGTTTATGGCATTTACCAAAATATCTCGAGTGTCAGCCAAAGAGGCTCCAGCAAGGTTGGCCCGGATCTGGTGGGATGGGATGGGATGGGATGGGATGGGATGGCATGGGATGGGAGAGGTCGGGATTTGGCCAAAGGCTCTATCCAGGAGCTTTGCCAAGGACATTTCCTCTATGACTAAGCCTGGGCAAAAGGGGTTAAAACTTTTACATGTCAAAAGGAAAATGTCCTGTGCTTAACAGTAAGAAGCTGAGGGATTCCTTGGCATCCAGGGAAACGCTTATCTTTTTTCTTTTATTTTATTTTTAAACCAAGAGAGAGAAATCTCTTGGTTTGTTTTCCTTTTATTTTTTTTTTCCTTTTTAACATTTTTTTTTTACTCTGCATACATACATCGACATCTAAGGATGTATTCTTATTAACGAAGTTTTAACACAACAAGCACTGCAATGGCTCTACACTGCCACCAGTAATGAAAGCCAGGCTCACCGGCCGGGAAGGCAGTTTAACCCCTTGGTAACACCTCGGCTTTTAATTCCCTTTGAATAGGCCTGATACAGTTTTGATGGAAAACGCACCCGGTGCATGGTTCAGAAGGCTACAGAATTGAGAGCTATTAAATACTAAAAAGACAAGGTGAGAAACAATTTGCAAAATCTCCTCTTTTTATAGACTGCAGCTATTGAGAAAAATTGAGTAAATTCCCCAGCTACCAAGACTGCAGTCTGTTTCAAGATTCCATCAATTTTTTACGGTACAATCAATATTTATGAATCCCCAAAGAAATGTTGCAAAGAGAAACATGGTGAAACATTTTCCATGCGGTTGCAAAGATGTAACACGGGGACCTAAATAACTTTTAAAATAATCTCAATGACAATCAAAGTGCCTTACATAGCCAATATGGTTTAATGTCAGTGTTTATATTAGCTCTCGTCTAAAGAATAGATGGAAAAGGGGAAAAAAAGTGAGGAAAATGTTTGCAGTTTAATCTCTCCTAAAGAAGACATTTTGTTATAATAAGTATTCTGTAATTTGGTGCTTAAAAATTCACAGGAAGTACTACATTGAAAGTTCTTTGATTTTTTTATGCATTAAAAATATTCACCATCATGCAAGCAATGGATTTTTCAGTCAGCTGGAAAAAAAAAAAGATTTCTATAAAAACTAGGCAAACAAATCCACATTCCTTTAATGGCTACTTTAGGTTTAATATCTAAACTTATTTAAATAACTCTGAACCCTCCTGCTGAGAAATATTGAAAGTAATGGATTCCTTTGTGTGTAATCTCCATTTACATGTAGAGTTTAATTTCCCTCTGGGCTGAACCTGTGTAAAACTTGCCTTGAAATGTCCCTCCGTAAAAACACAATGTTTAGGGGGATGCCTGTTATTTTATTTAAAATTTATTATGCACATTAAAAGCCAACAGCCAACTCACCTCCGAGCTGCCAAAATGGTGGCTGTGGGGTGAAGCTGAAAATTTGTGACCGTGGGAAAGGCCAGTCTGCACCAAAGTCCACCCAAAAGCAAGCTCAGCCCTGGTCACCACCCAAAGATGCCCCAAAGTCCACCCAAAAACAAGCTCAGCCTGCTGTGCTCATCACACCAGTGACACCTGGCGATGCTGGTACCCCCAGACCCTGCGCAGTGGAAGGGACAATTTTGCTATGACTTTTCTCCAAGAAAATCAGGTGGAACTTGCTTTTTGGGTGAAGTGATTATAAATTTTAAGCTTCTCCCTTGGTATCTGGGTATCCTTTGGCTTATCTCAATCCTGTCCCACCTAATTCCATGCAAATGTTAGCTGGTTCATCATGCATATTTTTATTTGATCACTGTCATCTTTTTTTTGTTGTTTGTATTCTTTTTTATTTTTAACTCTGGAAACGATGCTCAGAGATATCCCTGTTAATGAACCAGTAACACAAAGCATTTCGGTACCTAAAACAAAGTCGTAGCTTCGATGTTGATATTTTATTTTTAAACATTAGTGAGGGCTAAAGAAGTAAAGAAATCTGATGAATTTGCAAAATACTTTCAGTGAGCCTTATTTCCCCAAATTAATCAGGCAAGTTGCAGTCCCAGCTATTTATAAGTCTACTTAAGTGTCGCTCCCTGGCGAGGTGTCTGTGTTTTTCCTCCCCTGCCATACTTACTGAGGTGGCTCAGTAATTCAGCCTCTTACCTAGATACCTCATCTAGAGCAATCTCAGTGGGAAGATCTGATACCTGATCTGTTCCTATATTTAATGGTGTATTTCATCATGGGGGAATATTTTATTGAACCACCTTCCATGAAGCTGTATTTTATTTTATTTTAATTTTTTACAGTGAGCTACTTTCAAAATAGCAGTATTTTAAAACATGTTTTTTGCAGGCAAACAAGAAAAAAAGTATGTATTCTCTTCTGCCAGGATGATTAAGCAAGATCTGATATAGGGAAAAGGTGGGGCAGCAGGAAAAAGGGCTTGTCCTTGGGAAACTTTGGAACTTTATTTAATTAAAAACAAACAAAACAAAACAAACATCAAAAAAGCCACACCAACATCTGAAATGAAGGTACCTGAGGGTGGGGGTGATGATCCACAGCAGGGTGACCCATGGCTGTTGCACCACGATGGAGATGTGGACATCCCAGCCATTTTCTGAGAAACACCACAAGGAGTTAAAAGATCAAACACTCTTCAACCCCACGCAGCTCTCCAGTTTATAAAATATATATATTTTTTAAAAACACTGCCCCTGCTGGGACCAAAAAAAAATTAACAACAACGCTGCAGACTGGTTTTGTGACAGAAGTCCCACTCTCCACTCGCGCAGCCAGGGACAACTTGGCCAATGTTCGATGAGTTTACAATGTTATTTATCTCTTTATCTTTTAATCCATTTAATCGACAAAATTTCAAACAAACACACACAAAAAAGACGAAACAAAAACAACAACAACAAAAAAACAATGCCCCCAATTTGTGTTCTGTTTGACTGCGAGTAATATTCATGTCTGCATGAGGATGGCATGTAATTAACATGTCATAATCAAAATGACTAAGTTTGACACATTATAATCACTGCATGGAGATTATAGCATAGCCACAGGCGATCTGCGCAGCCTATCTTAATATCATTTGCATAATGAAAGCATGGTGGCAGTAATAGCTTTTTTCTCTTGTTATCATAATTTCACCCAGGGCTGCAAAGGGCTTTGGTACTGTCAGATGTTGCCTGTTAAAAGTCATTGCGAGTTGAAGACTCCAGTCCAAGTGACCGAAGTGTTTCCATGTGAGCAATGGCAGCATGGCTGCGTGAAAATACAACGAGACAGGGGTTTTTTCCCTTTAAATTGCCAGAAAAATGTGTGGGCACCTTCATTTTGGGTTCCCAGTGGAGGATCCGTGTCTTGCCTGGGAGGCTCCTGCATGACCCAACTGCATTTGCTGGGCAATTCCCAAATTACCCAAGCATTGGGACTAACAAGGCATGCTGCAGAGCATCTTCTCTGAAATATCCATGATGCTCCGCTCGTACCCACCTGCCTGGGGCAAAGGGACCACATGCCTCTCAGGTTGCTCAAGCCACCAACCGTGGCTCTCCAAAGCGATGCCAGGCTGAAAGGTGACCATTTGATCTCAATGGAGAATGGCACATCCTCTGGTGACCTGCATGGTAAACTGGTGGTCACTGCTGAGGTCTCCTTAGCTGGTTCATATCTGGTGATACTGACACTAGGTCTCGCAGAGATGCTCAGGTTGATGCCCTGTATCCCACTGTTCCGAAAGCAAAGCCACATGGTGAGAAGGGTCGGCAAGAAGCAACCCACTGTCTCTTTGCATGCCAAATAGGAGCACGTTGCAGAGGGTTGTTCCTTAAACTGCAGTCCCATTTTATACTCAAGGAGGCTGCATACCACATCTTGGCACCTCAAAGTGTCCCATGAAAGGAGGAGTCCCAGCAGCTCCCAAACTTTGTCCATCTCCTACAATCACAGATGGTTTGGGTTGTAAAGGACCTTAAAGTCCAACCCCTCTTCCATGGGCAGGGACATATCCAACTGGATCAAGTTGTTCAGAGCCCCGTCCAACCTGGCCATGAATGTTTCCAGGGTTGGGGCATCCAACACCTCTCTGGGCAACTGGACCCAGTTGATGCCCACAATGTTTCTTCTGCCTGGCCAAACGAAACTCCTGTAGACAAATACCCAACACAGGGATGAATTTGAGCTGGACCTTGTCTGGATAGGAACTGTGCAGTTCCAGTTTCACCTTTGCTCTAAGTAACGCTTGTAGAATTTGGTATTTTTTCAGGAGTTTATTCATATCTGTAATTCCATATTTTATAACTCACAGTATCAGACTGTTCTATCATTTCTATATTGTTCCAGCCAGTATACATTCCAATCACATTAACATACAATAATCCTCTGGCAGACATTACAGCATTAGGAATTACAAATTTATCTTGTAGTAAAGAGCGTTGCTGTAGCTCGTGTAACATAAACCTATATAATCCTCCCAGATACACTCAGGAAAGTTCCTGCAGAATTTGGAAAAGACCTGAGCGAACTAACTAAGTTATTTGTGCAATGTCCTAGCAGCTGGGTAAAATAATGTCATATATACAGAATTATCTAAAATTATTTTACTGTAGTGTGCTAAAAAGATTATGTTAAGTTAGGTTTTGGTAATAGACCCAAGTTGTTTGCTGGGATCCTAGCAGAGATATCATGTTGGCTCTTTTTATTTAAGCGGAATTTTTATCATATCCACGTACAAAGAACAAATGTGCTTTGTGAGGTAATTTTTAAATTGCATTGGTATCAGTTAAAAGATCAGCAGTTTTCCCTAATCTGAAATTACCCAACCAGATGTACAGATCTGTCTACTAAACCTATTTGTCCTTTAAAATACCAGCATTGAATATTCATCCAGCTAAAAAGACAGGACATGCAACATTTCCTAAATACCAAGAGAAATTATACAATTTCAGAACCAGCAAAGTGAATTGCAAAATACAATGTCCCTGCATGGAAAAACCTGCCAGCAGCTCCTTTTCCAGTATCTGCCCCACGTGATAAGTTCAGGCTGGTTACCACCTTCCACTTCTTTTATCAGGGACTGCAACATTGCCCCATGCTTTCTGATGCCCACTCAGTGGTCCAAAGGCTCTGTAGGCTCATGTTCAAGCAGCAGAACGCAGGTTAAAACCCAGTTTTCATAATTCATCTTCTAAAGCAACAAGGGGCCTTCCAGACGAGGCTCAATGGTTAGCTTGGTGATGCATCCATGGGATTTAAGGCTACTATATTCAAAATTTCTTCTGCTCCAGTTGTGGACACCTCATGGAGACATAGAGGCCCTCAAAATAGTCCCCATCTCATGGCCCCCCCTGTCAACCCTTCAGTGTCCTACAAAGACCCATTCATCTCTATCTAGCCACTGTTTTTTCCAAATAAAGCGTCTTCTGAATGACAGAAATACAAATTCTCATGTCAGTCACACATTTGTCAGTGACATCAAACACAGAAAAATGCCAGGCTATGTCTAGTGTCCTGGTAATTCCTATGCT
>NW_010161910.1:0-10859 GCF_000695765.1 Mesitornis unicolor | reverse complement strand
TTGAATAACAACAAAAATATCCATATACATAGAAGAATAAATAGTAATTAATAATTTAATGCTGTTTTTCGTGATTTTTGCCTTTTCTGCCTTATCAGGCACAGTCTCTGCTTTCTGGCGTATCTGGTAGATATTTGTGCTTTTTTAATCGTATCTTGGCATTTTAATGGAAAGTCTTAAAACGTGCCAAAATAAAGTGCCAAATAAGGTGAAAAAGTCCAAAACCAGCAGTAATGCCAGGAAACTCTTAAAATGCCATAATATGATACAAAAAGCACCACAATCAGCCACAAAGACCAAAAAGCTGATATAGTGCCAAATCAGGTGAAAAAGTTGAAAATGCAGCAGAAATGCCAAGAAATCCCTTAAAATCCCAAAATATCATGCAGAAGCGCCAATATCCACCAGACACGACAAAAGCTGAAAAAGTGCCAAATATAAGTGAAAAAGTCGCAAAACTGCAGAAATTTCAGGAAACCCTTAAAATGCCAAGATGTGATGAAAAAAGCAGTAATATCTGCCAGATTTGCTAGAAAGCACAAAATGTGCCTAATAAGGTGAAAAAGACAAAAATCACGAAAACAAGCAGAAATGCCAAGAAACCCTCTAAACGCCAAAATATGATGAAAAAGCACCATCATCCCACAGACAGGCCAAAAAGCTGATACAGTGCCAAATAAGGTGAAAAAGTCAAAAAACGGCAGAAATGCCAGGATACACTTAAAATGTCAAGATATGATGAAAACAGCAGCAATATCTGCCAGATAAGCCAGAAAGCAAAAAATGTGCCTAATAAGGTGAAAATCACGAAAAACATCAGAGATGCCAAGAAACCCTTAAAAATGCTACTATATGATTAAAAAAGCACCAATGTCCTCCAGAAATGCCAAAAAGCTGATACAGTGCCAAATAAGGTGAAAAAGTCGACAAACAGCAGAAATGCAAGGAAACCCTTAAAATGCCACACCATGATGCAAACACAGGAACATCTTTCCATCCTAGTCCCTTTCTTGTGGGAGTCAGAGTTGAACATTTGCAATTTTGAACCAAGACTCCGGGCAGCTACCAAAAATGCCTAGGGCCAAACGTTGGCTTCTCAGGGAAGCAAAGAAGCCCAGAACCCCAGGCGTTGTAAAGCTACAGAAGCTCTTCCCAGTGAAGATCGGGCCCCACAACAGCTTTCAACTTTTCAAACCTAGAATAATTGTTTCAAGATTATTATACGTTGTCTGATCCTAAGTGCTCTGTGAATTAACAGTTTCAAAGTAGAAACCAGCAGGACCACTGCATTTTAGTTACCTTACATTTTTTAGCTACCCTAATATTTAACTAAAAGCTTATCTATGCTTTTCAAGCTAGCAGACCATTTACCATGATCTGGCTTGTTAGTACAGTGTTCTTAGCGCACAAACTGGATTCACTTGCAGCAAAACTCAAGTGAGAAACACTCTTAGAAGGCTTTGAACAGCATTTGACCTGTTCAATGGGTATTCAGCTGGACGAGACCAAGGTCTGGGCTGAAACAGAAAAGTTTTTTTATTCCTAGGCTGAAATAAAAACTTCAAAGACAGTGCAGGGATGTCAGGTTCTCAGCACCAACCATTTTGCTCTACAGCTCTGTCCCTACTGCCATGTATTACTTTCTAATGAAGACATAGCCTAAACCTTGAATTGACTGCAAGTTAGTCATTGCAGCCCCCAAAAACATGGCCCTTAACTAGAACCACATATGCCCAAGGCTTGATGCAGTCTGTTGAATTTGCACTGAATTACTCGTCTCTCTCCGCTGCTTAATGGCATCAGAAGAACACCAGTAGTCATCAAAGCCAGACCTCCAAATTAATGAATGCAGTCCCAGAGTCAAAGCTTGCTAATTTGTGAAAACAAAGTACTTCTTCCTTGTGACCATTCTAGGCTGGAAAAACTGCTTTGACACATCTGTATGCATAATGGTGCTTTTCAAACAAACTATTAGACTGCTTGAAATTCTACTTGAAACTAAATTGAAAACTGTCTTCTGCAAACATTGCCAAAGGGTGCATAACCATGCCTTCTGAAGTGTCTATTATACTTTTCAGATTGAATTCTTAGTTTCTTGCTCCATGCATGTCATCTTTGGAATCCATTTAAGCAGGAAGCTGCTTGCTTTCAGCAAATGTAGTTATGACGATTGTGGTTTAGCTTTTTTTGTCCTGCTCCTTAATGTTTTTGAAGTAGTTTGGTTTTTTTGGGGGGGGTTGCAAGCTTGCCCAAATCAAAATGACGCTGAAGATCCAAGGTATGCACACTCACAATTTAACTCAAATTAGTTCAAGTTTAGTCTTTTGCTTTAGTCCTTTGTACTAGATGCCTGATATCTCTAGAAAGCTTGCATTTTACCTTAAAATTAAAGATACACTTAACACTTACCATTAGTGGTATCCCTGACTTTACCACCATCCAATGGTTCCACAGGTTACCAAGTCAATGAGAACATCTTTCTAATTAAGACTTAATTCAAGCAGAGATAGGGCAACTTAAGACATGTTTGGAACTGTGGAAAACTTCCAATATGAAAACCTATTCACATACTTAAGATTTTATTAAATTGCCTACAAATGGCAAATAAGGTACTCTTAAATATAGCTAGGCACACAGTGTTAAATGGAGCTTTGGCATAGAGCAAGCTTTAAATCTTTTAAGGACCATAGCACTGACTGACTTGTAGCTGGTGATAAGTTGCTTTGTAATCAAAAGCTTGAAAGCTGCAGTTTTTTCTTTAATCTAAGCCAAGCATGGAGATGCTTTATAGTAAAAATTAATTCACCTTTTAAATCACATTTAAGTGAGTTACTTCAAGGGCAGCTCTCTTGACTATAAGCATTCTTACAGAGATGATTATTCATCTGAATTCTTTCAATGTCCTAGTAAAAGACATGACCTTTGGATTTCTGTCAGAAACTGTATTAGTTGGCTCCTTATCTGTTAGTGGCTTCACTAGTTCTTCAGTATTCTCCTCTACAGCAGGTTTGGGGGTATCTGTTCGGTTATGCTGTTTATTTTTAAGACTAACTAACTGTTCAGGACTGGAGTTACAGTTGCTACGGCAGCAGCCAAAACCAGTCAAACCCTAGCTGACACTGGGGATTCTGGTCAACAAAGGATGATCTCCATTGATGTAAGACTGACAAAACTACCCTCTTCCAGGGCAGGGATGCCACTTTGCTCCTGGCAGGCGCTCCTGGGAACACCACACAGCAGCAGAGTAACAGCTCTAAGTTTACACTGACAGAACTCACAGTGACCTTGGGTGTGACCCAGGAGGGGACAATGCATTTCTCACTTCTGCTGTGTGCGTGCACAAGCAGAGCCTTCTGCTGGTGAGGTGGTGGCACTGGGGGAGGGAAGGTACTGAATCAGTGAGCACACCACAAAAAACAAAATAGCAATCCACAGATTTAGAGCAGGCTTTCAGTCCTCTTGAGTGATAAGTCATGCAATAAACAACAAAAAATTAATTTTCTTCTATTTCTTCTTTAACAGATGGTAGATAGTCTGTGCCAAGCTCCTATGTATTTTTTTTCTTTTGCCAACAGCTAAATATGCTACATAGAACTGGGTTTTTGTTGTTTCTGTTTGGTTTTCTTTTAAAGGCCTTTCTTCACTAGCCTCCTGAAGTAGGGAAGGCTCTCAATTTCTGTAGCATTCTCCTTTTTCCTTATTACTACATTGTACAGTTTAGCAGCTTAACAGTTTTTAGGAGCTTGGTTACCCTTTTAGTGCCCTGGGAATAACAGCTGCAGGTGCCTAAAGCATTTTTCTTCAATAAAACTCTCATCTGCGAAAACAAAGTGTTTCAGTACTCCACTCAGCATTTTAATATCGCTTAAGTGCTATGATAAGTTGTTCAAGTTTGGATGTTTATAACTGTTCAGTCATGGTAGTCCTGCGCAAAGAGGAAATTTTGAACTGTATTTACCCTTTTTTATGGTGACAAAAAAGGTGCAGCTGCAGTGCAAATGTTTCCATAAACTAAGCTTTAAACCACAAACTTACACCCGGTGATCTACAACGAATTCCACAAACACACATCCTTCCAGCTCTTACTGCAAAGAAACATTTTGGTGGTGTCTATTTTAAATGACACACAACTGCATTTATTTGCAAGGCATACTATTGCAGCCTTGAAATGGCATGTCTCCACATTTTTATTTGTATTGCCTGCACAAAGAATGCACAACAAAGGGTTTGAAAAGGATCCAAACTTGCAACTTTACATCTCCATTTAAGTTGTACCCAGCCAGTATTGCATCTGCACAAACCAGCACACGTGAACATCAACATTTCAAGCAAATAAAATCTTCTGCTTCATATATTGGTAGAGCTGTGCAAAAATATTTTAAATGGATTTAGTACTTCTTTTTTCAATTTAGATTAGTTATCAAGAAAGTTCAGTACATCTCATGAAATGCAATTTCAGTAAAATTAAGGTCTCTATTGGCACATGTTGGAAGGAGTTAACCCCCAGAGGCCCATCACTTAAAGCTGAAGTCATTTGGAACAGTGATTTGTTAATTCTCAGAGTAGCCTGTATAAAAATAGGTCTTTGGTATCCCATGTCATGTTTAATAGATTTGTCTTTTTACTACTTTTACAGAGGAGGGCCAAGGCTTAAGAAGAAATATCACCTCCTCATCCCAGAAGTGATTTATTAAACTGAGACAGGGAGATACTCAGATACTATAATGATTAGCACCAGCAGCAGCCAGGGAGGCAGGGAGGGAAGCCATCTTCAGAGGAAGGTTTGAATTCTGAGCAGTAAAAGGTATCTTATTAAACAAACAATAATGAGGGACTGCATGTGGTCATAAAGTACTTGCATGAGAGAGAAGCATGGAGTTCAACTTCTACCTAGAGCTTTCCAGGCACAGATGTTATAACATGACAGATAAGGGTAGGGTGCTTTCACTCTGCCCATGTGGGAATACCCACCATCACACAATGAAGCGACTTGCTCAGTGCTTCAGAAAATCGGGAATGATGCTTGTATCCAGATTAACCAACAAGTATACCAGCCACCAAGTTCAGGTTTGAAAATTACACTTACGTCCAAAAAAAAGGAAGATAACTATCAAAAAAATATACATTTCATATACTACTATTGGAGCTTCCAGGACAAATACTTAAGCTGCAATATGGCATGGACTATAACTTCTATCAATTCTGATAGTTTTTTTAAGTCATCTGGAAGCCATTCCAGTGGCTCTTCAAGTGCTAGCGCTGCCGTACCAGCTGAGTGAGGTGCCATGCTCAACCATCATCACTTCGAATGTGTCATTCCTTACACACTACTACAGTTCTCAAGACTGGTGCATCACTGATCTCTCATTTCAATAAAGTGGAGGAATGTAGAGCTGAATGGAACAGAGGTTGGTTTTCAGAATCTGAAGTTTCCAAACAGTTTCAGAGTCTATGAAAAAATTAGCTGATCTGCTGCTTATACAAGCAGGGCTAAGAGTGAATTTACATTGACTAAAAAGTTGCCACTTAAATTCATTTTTGGTATAAAAATATGTGAAAGATTATACAAACTTTAATGCTAAACTATGCCAAATCTTGAATACTTTAAATGGACGAATGGAATAGCTGAAGAAACAAAGTACTAAACACCAGATAACACTGAGGAAGTCAAACATGGATTTAGGAACTTAGGTTATCTTTGCTTTCCCTGTCCCTCCCCCAAACCTTAAAGATGTCATATGCTCAAAAGCTGTGCTATTTTCTCAGCACAAGGGGATAGCTAACTCAGTGCTGAGTGTCTGTCATTACTTTAGCAAGTAATCAACAAACAAACGCTCTCACAGATGATGACTTGCTGTATTTTCTTTTAAGGTAAAATTCAGACCAGGATTTGCTAAGTTGTAAGAGGAAAATGCCACATACTAAAGTAAAACAGTTACTGCTCAATTTCCCTTTTTAGATGAGGGAAGAAAGATGATCCAGAGAGCAGCAACTTCAAACCCATAAATTCAGACTCAGGTATAAACTGCAGGAAAAGCAGGGATGGGTGAGTACAGAAATGGAGGGAAAGGAAGAGCAATATGCTGCATCCTGCCAAAGGGCTGTTCCAGGAATGCGGTAAATTGAACTGATCTGCAGTTCAGTCAGAGGCTTAGAAATAGCTGAGCTATCAGAACATGCTGGCCACGTCTCCCATACACTCCAGTTCCAGGGGCCTTTGCAGGGTGATGCTGCACTGACCATGCCAAGTCTGTCCCTGCCCGAGATTTCCCATATGTCAGAGTAATTACATTTCATAGTTTATGCAGGCTGGCTTTTAGATATTCCATTGAAAAAAACAGGAATACTTATCAGTATACCGGCAGCAAGTGAATTGAGTGGTTAGCTGTGGTATGCTTTTTGCTACTGTTTCTGTGTTATTTCTCTTTGAATAAATATTGTTGTCTCCAGATACACATTTATGTATTCTGACCCTGTTTCATATGACTCATGCTGCACTTAGGGCGATTTAATTATCAATCATAGCCTGGCCTCCTAGAAATAAAGACTTAAAGTAGAAATCTGTAATGATAAGCCAGGTAAAGAGATAATGCAGATGTTCAATTCTAACTACTTTTGCAAGTTGGTAAACAGAGCTTGAAAAATGTCAGTTGAATGGTATATGATCTCTGCCATAGCCAGGGAAGGAAAACGTTTAAGAGGTATTAACCCCTGGAAAGCAACACACTTCGATTCTTGCCTCTCTTCTGAAGCAGAGCTACTTCTCTTAGGAGCAAAATTGACTTCTGACTCTGTGCTACCAAAATGAGCGTGGCTTTAGGAAAAAGCTGCACTGTATTTTGATCTACTTCTCCACACTGCCCACATCTGCACCCAGTCCAAATGATAAAACATTTCTGGGACACTTGCAACTGTTCACTCTTGATGCCTCTATCTCAAAAGACAATTTTGTCAACCAAACTAGAAGTACTGAAGTGCTATTTCCTGTTCGTTTGGAAGTTTTGAATGCCTATATAAACATAGGCAAAGTTCTTATCTGTGTAAAAAGTCAAAATACTGCCCATACTCATATTGAAGAGTGTATTTTCAAGAGTCTGCAGAGAGAAGCATCATGCATGCTAACCAAAACAACAGTCAATGCCAGCCCACTAGTGTTTGTTTACAACTAATTTAATGCTCAGGCACCGTATCAGTTAAATTATCAGTTCATTTGCAAGCTGGAAAGGACGATATGACAGAATTGAAAGTCAATACTTCTGCTTTCTTTGCTGCCCTGGTAAGAGCTGCAAGATGTGATCAGCATTTCAGGCTTCTCATGGCTGGCTCAGTCAACAGTAGTTAATTATTGTTTATAAAATGCAGAACTGTGTGTTCTCACAGTTACACATTACATGACTCTTTGGCTGTGCCCACTATCTATCAGCCGAAGAGCAAAACAACAAACAAAGCAAGAGTGAAAAATATTACCACTACAGTTTACATCGGCTGTGTGGGGTCAGGGTACGTGAAGGAGGAAGGGATGAGATGCACTTGCAATGCGCCCATCTCCCCTGGCTCAGTTTGGTTTACTTTTTCAAGTTCCCACTGTGCAGCATTTTTGCCTCCAATATAGATGTGGCCACAGCTTCTGAAGCCATCACAGCACCACTGCAGAAGAGATTTGAATCCCTTACCCCTGGGAGCCTAATGTGCTGCTTCATCCTCTTCACACTCAAGTGGGGAAAGTAGCCGTAACCATCAGCATAGGATCCTGGTATGGCACCACCAGAGGAGAAAACAAACCAGCCACCCTGGAAGCCCAAATAAGCGTAAGTGGCAGATGGCTGGAAAGACCCCGCGGCCTCCTGCATCCGCACAGAAACCTAAAGAAAATACAGCCCTTACACCCTCCCTCACGCTCAAAATAATAACAAAATAACGAAAGAAGAATAAAGAAGTGCACGAGTGCACCTGTCTCTTGCTCGCCCCCGCAGCTCGGTGCTCACGTCCCTCTCCTCGGCGCGCCCCCAGCATTCACAGGACGTGAGGGGCCGCCCGGCCGTTACTGGCCGTTGGGCAGCACGCGGCGCCCGTCCGGCTCCTCGAGCCTTCCAGGAGTCGGCGGCCCTACTCCAGTCCGGGCGCCTGGGTACCTTAGCGTCCCTTAGGGACAGCAAAGGGACGGTGCAGCCCTCCCCACAGCCTCCGCGCTCTCTCCACAGTCCCCCACCTCCCTCTGAGGAACCAACTGCCGCCCAGTGGGATCCAGCCTCGAAGCAGACTTTCCCCTTGTCCCCGTTGTAGTCCACCCCCAGGTTTGCCGTTGGGCATCCCCAGTAAAATAAACCCTCTCACAAGCGGGGGGAGGGCGGGTTGGGTTGCGGTCCTGTCCCCGAGTAGTACTACTTGTCTGCTGCTAGAAAAGCTGGGGAGCGCCAGGCCCTCTGGTGGATTTTTTGGAGTTTTTGCAGCCCTGCAGGTAAAATGATGGTGCTTAGCCCAAGGACAGAGCTTCTGAGCTGTTGAAGTGTCTGCAGAGCAGCAAAATCACCATCTTCATCTGTATTTTGTCTGTTTCCTGACAAGTGAGGATCAACATGGATTTGGGGCTGAGTTGCATGCCTTACGAATTTACCTGTTTATCTATTCAAGGTGTCTAGAGGCAAAAAGGCTCCCTCTCAGTTTCGTTAATCTGGTACTGATCTGTTGTATCATACGACCTGCATCCCTGACAGAGATGTATTCAAGGCACTAAATAGCTTTTGCAATTATTAGATGCCTTTATCAGCTTTGCTTTGGCATTTAATCAGCCACAAAAGCTATTTATTGCCTCATAAACTCCTCTGCAGCAAACGTTATCCTTTAATTAATCTGTGAAAATTACAAAGGCTGATGAGGTAACCTGTTTTTCACACCACCCAATTAAGCTTAGGAGAGTTTGTTGCTGGTTTCCCTTTCATTCTGTTTTTAGGCAGTAGTCAGCTGGCCCAGTCAGAGGGCTTGTTAGGACAGGTAGCAGCAATTTAGCAGCATGGCACAGGTAACATATACCAGCCAAATCACTGAGCTGTAAGGATTATTCACAGCTGAGAAGCTTGGGAGAAGAGTAAAAGTTAAACCCCAGTTTAACTCACATTAAAATTAGAAGGACAGTCTTAACAGCATGTGGCTTCAGAACTAAATGATGTTACAGACTCATTAAAAGATTGGAGATGCTAATTAGGAGTATTTGAAGCTGAGGACACAATAACAGTAGATCTCTC
This sequence comes from Mesitornis unicolor, assembly GCF_000695765.1. Lineage (NCBI taxonomy): Eukaryota > Metazoa > Chordata > Aves > Mesitornithiformes > Mesitornithidae > Mesitornis > Mesitornis unicolor. The sequence goes on along the minus strand of NW_010161910.1, from coordinate 1,617 downwards.
ACATAGGGAAATATTTAAGATGCATACTTGCTTTATGTATCATGACTTTTTGTATATCAGCACTTGAAAAATTCAAAGCAGCTGAAAAGCATCAAGTTCTGTCTATGATTGGAACAACTCAATACCTTAAGACAGCCACTAGCATAATGTTTTGTAGCATGGATACAAGTTTTTTTTTACAGCATGGACATGAAGTCTTACAATTTCTGCATATCCCAATACATACGTCTACCAGAATCAGACATCAGTTTTAAATTAAAGCAGTTCACGAAATAATAACAGTGTTAGCCATCATGTTTTCAAGCTTTTATCTGGCCATACAAAGACTGGAATTATAGCTGGAAATTCAAGGATCTTGTGTAAATGTGTTGATTCTAGCAGAGAGTTTTGCTGGGGGGAGGAGGAGAGAGGTAGGGGAGCAAGAAACATTCCCCTAAATATTTGGGAGTTGGCAGTGCTGAGTCCTACCTCATTGCTTCCCAGTGACTGATAAAAGTTCTTGTGGAACTGCCATTGGCTGTTCAGAACCGTGGTATTAAGAAAGAAAGTATTTTCATATATTTATCGAGGTTAGTTGCAAAAAAGTGTTGGGATCATGTAATAAGCCAGTTCTTTGCAGCAAATGTTTCATGAACTGTGAGTTATATTTTAGGAAGTACTCAGTGATGCAGGATGTAGAGTTTGTAGTTAAGATAGTCTAAATTTGACAGAGTACATGAAGTACAGGAAGGGAGGTTGCTCCAAAAATTGTTGCAATAAATTTCCCCATCAATATGTAAAGTTTCAAAAGCAGATTCTGACAGAAAAAGAAAATATCTCTTTTGTTTGAGAAGTGGGAAAAGAGGAAGAAGAAAGTGGGAAAAAGTTGCCTCCCATGTCTATTGTAGTTTTTTTATGTATCCTTATCACTGGAAGAAGAAAAAAAAAAAGCCACAAAAAACCTCGATCTTGCTGTAATGTTAGCTCACAGCTGCTAGGGAATTTGCATCTCCGGTGGCAGGTGTTAATCGCGGTGAGACTAAAGAGCAGTTCAACTTCAGTGGCTCTTTCTATGTGTTAGTAGGTGGTAGCATAGTCAGGACTCAAATTATGAGAGATTATGTTTTCAGAGATGTATTGAAAACTCCAACCCAGTAATTACATTTTCCAAAGTGGTCCATTTGTGCAGTCTTACTGCTGGAAACATTCTTCATTGCTTCAGTGATGTGCTCTTGCTGCCTGAGTTTCTGAAACATAAGTAGGCAAAAAAAAAATGTAGGTGGATCCTGTTAAAATAAAACTTTGGAAGCCAGAAAGTCTAAGACTTTATGTCCCAGGAGGCGTGGTGAGTCCATGTAGTTTTATGCAGTGATACATGGTACAGTTGTCAGCTTCCTGTATTGAGGGAGAATGGAGGGCAGAGTGATCCAAGCCTTGGGAAAAGCAGATCTCTATAACAATTAATACAGTAACAGTTCAGTTAGCTACTTTGGTCCCAGAAACAAATACACGGGCAGTTGTACACAACCAACCATGCAGTAGCACCTTGGTATATGTAGTCCAGAGCTCATTGAAAGGAAATTGGCTGAATCCGTGGGCTGAGGCTGATTGCATGAGCTTCAACAAGGCCAAGTGCTG
>NW_010161909.1:562-821 GCF_000695765.1 Mesitornis unicolor | reverse complement strand
ATGGGGACAGGGACAGGATCATGGGGACAGGGTTATGGGGCCACACTGGGGCCAGTTTTGGGGTTGTGTTGGGGATAGGACCATGGGGCCACATTGGGGACAGGGACAGGGCCATGGGGATGGGGTTTTGGGGTCGAGACCATGGGACAGGGACATGAGCATGGGGCCACACTGGGGCCAGTTTTGGGGTTCTGTTGGGGATAGGAGCATGGGGACACAGTGGGGACAGGGCCAGGGCCATGGGACAGGGACAGGGTCA
>NW_010161909.1:0-529 GCF_000695765.1 Mesitornis unicolor | reverse complement strand
GTGATGGAGCCACACTGGAGTCAGTTTTGGGGTCAGGACCAGGGGGCTGCACTGGGGACAAGGACAGGGCCATGGGGATGGGGTTTTGGGGTCAGAACCATGAGGACAGGGACAGGACTGTGGGGCCACAGTGGGGACAAGGACAGGACCATGGGGTCAGGGTTATGGGGTCCGGGGTCATGGGACAGGGACAGGAGCATGGGGACAGGGTTATGGGGCCACACTGGGGCCAGTTTTGGGGTCAGGACCAGGGGGCTGCATTGGGGACAAGGACAGGGCCATGGGGATGGGGTTATGGGGTCAGGACCATGAGGACAGGGCCAGGATCATGGGGACACCACAGGGACAAGGACAGGAGCACGGGGACAGGGTTATGGGGCCACACTGGGGCCAGTTTTGGGGTCAGGACCAGGGGGCCGCACTGGGGACAAGGACAGGGCCATGGGGTCAGGGTTATGGGGTCAGGACCATGGGGACAGGGTTATGGGGCCATACTGCGGCCAGTTTTGGGGTTGTGTTGGGGATAGGA
>NW_010161908.1:0-586 GCF_000695765.1 Mesitornis unicolor | reverse complement strand
TGCTGCTGACAGTGTGACTGAGAAGGTCCTTTTCCTCAACATGAAGATGCTTGCAGCATCCCCAAGCAAAGTTTTGGGCACTTGCTTATCAAGATGGAACAGCTTTTGTTCCCCTTCCCTTGCCACACTTTCCCCGGGGACATCTACTTTAAACTTTCTCCCTTTACCTACAGCTGTGAGATCTCCAGAATACCGCAGAGGAGCTGTTGGCACCAAGGACATGCGTGCAGGCTTTTTTTCTTCCTGCCTACACCCCATAGCTCCTTCCATGGTACATGGTCCTCTCCACGGTGGTAGTCCCAGACTGCGAAGCTGCAAGGAGGGATTTCAGGTACTTCTTACACAGCAATGTTCCTGCTTTCCTTTGCAGAGATGCCTGGTTGGGGGTAAACAGGATGAATAAGCAACATGACTAAGGGCAGTAGCAGGAATCTTCTGTGGCTGAACTAGCTGAGCTCTATGTAGGAGAAAAAAGCATCAATTTTCCTCTGTAGAAATTCAGAATCAGCCTGGCCATGATCCTCCATCCATTGCATATCTGGAGAAGGCAAAGGTGTGATAGCCCTTAGAAATGACAGACATTCAG
>NW_010161907.1:5132-5332 GCF_000695765.1 Mesitornis unicolor | reverse complement strand
TTCCATCACCTTCCCTGGCACCAAGGTCAGAGTGACAGGTCTGCAGTTCCACGGGTCTTCCTTCCGGCCCTTCTTGTGGATGGGCATCACATTTGCAAGTGTCCAGTCGACTGGGACCTCCCCAGTTAGCCAGGACTGTTGGTAAATGATGGAAAGTGGCTTGGTGAGCAATTCTGCCAGCTCCCTCAGGGCCCTGGGGG
>NW_010161907.1:0-5047 GCF_000695765.1 Mesitornis unicolor | reverse complement strand
ATCCCTGTCTTCCCGCTCAGGGGACTGGGTACCCAGAGTACTGCTGGTTTTCCTACTAAAGACTGAGGCAAAGAAGGTATTAAGTACCTCAGCCTTTTCCTCATCCCCAGTTACTATTCTTCCCCCTACATCTACTAGAGGGGGGAGACTCTCGTTAGTTCTCTTTTTATTGCCAATTTATTTATAGAAACCCTTTTTATTGTCTTTAACAGTACTAGCTAGATTGAGTTCCTGCTGTGCTTTGGCCCTTCTAATTTTCTCCCTGCTGTCATACAAATGTCAGAAATAGCTCTAGAAAAGAATTTGTCCCATGAACAGGAGAGAGATAGCAGGGGGATGTTTTTCCCACACAGTCTGCACTATTCCAAAAAGAACATTAGGGTTGTTGTGTGTTCAGTATTTTAAAAATGTCTACTGTGGTACTCCCTAATATGTTACCAGATCCTTCCCGCAACAATTTTCCCCAAGAAATTGCATTAATGTGGAGGCTACACTTCATGTACTGGGCCCCCTCCACTGTCCCCACATCATTCTTCCTTTTCTCTACAGGTAATCTTTGCTTTTATTTCCCCAAGTGAGGCAAAATTTTACCAAACCTGCCTCCTTGGTCTCTTTATTTTACACCATGCCAGTTCTTTTACTCTAATTTACCCCCAAAAAATCACTGGTTTGGGCCTCATTCTTGCCATTCTAAATGGCCCTTCACCATTACAAGCAATTTATTTTTCCTCTCATCATTGCCTACATATCTGCACACCGCATGCTAGTCATGCATTTCCCTAATTAGAGCTGGTTCTTACAAATCATGCATTACAAGAATTCTCATCCTTTAGTGTTTATTTTAACACTAATAATATTTTAATTATTCATGTTCTTTACAAAATTAGCTTTTTTATTGCTGCTGATTAAATAATATGCTCAAAATACATTGTTTGCAATATTTTTTGCCCATCAATAATTTCACTAATTATTCCAAAATATTTGTATTATGCTGTCTCTGGTACTGGTTGTTTGAAGTCAGGGAGATAAATATCTTACTATATTCTCCCTCAACAGAGACTTGGACTGGGAGACGGGGGAGGTATTGTGGCTTGCTTGCTGTGGATGTTGCAGAAAATACCTAAAAGTTAAAAAAAGAAAAAGTAAATAAAAGAGAAATACTAAGATTAGATGCTTGTGACTAGCTACAGTGTGACATTTCTTTCCCCTTCTTTTCAGAGAGGGAAGGTGCTGTAATGAACTTGCTGTGCACTGAATCCAGACTGAATCTCCAGGAGAGTGAGACAATGAATAGGCCAGTAGGAACGGTTGAACACTGATGTCAGATAAACTGAGACCATGAAATAAATGAGATATTTCAATTGTTCTTCATAGCCACTTCAGTCTGGTATGCAAGGGAATGCCTGTTTTATTACAGTAGTAAGTTTCAGACTGTTGTAGTCGAGAAAACACTTTTATTGATTGAAGTGGTTAAAGTAGGTATTCACTTAAACTGCAAAGTAGGTATTCACTTAAACTGTGAAGTTAAAATTAAAAACATATGTGCATAAGTGCTTAGAAAAGGTATGTACCAGGGAGTGCTGGAGGAAAGAGGAGCTTCTGGGCGGTAAATAAATGCTGATGGTATTCCAGGTCCAAGAGGAGAGGCTGGACTCCTGGTACCGTGGTCTCCCAGGTACATACCAAACATAGGATAGATGTGATAAGGCAAGGGTTAGGTAATAACTATTATTTTCTCGCTTCTGCATGCCAAGAAATTAGGTGGAGGTGGGCTTTATGGTAGATCAATACCTTGTATAGGATATTGTGATAGTGGGGAACCAATAATGGTAAAGGGCAAATTAAAAAGTGGACATTTTACGCATATTTGTATAATCTTGTGAAATCGCTTTGTTAAAGATGTATAAATGAGCTGTGAAAATGTATGGATCTTGGAGCACAATTAGAGGAGCTATCCTCTGTGTCTCCCCAGTGCTGTGAGTAAAGAAGTACCTGCTTATCTGCAACTGTGTAGATAAGTTGTCTCATCGTTATTGCGACCCTGTCAACAAGACTACAGAGAGAGAAAGGATATTGGGATTTCAATCAGGGCAGCTTCACACACGTGTGTGCAACACGCTCAACTCTGTGTTTAAAGCTTTATGACAGAAAGCCTGTAGAATATCCAAAAGATTACTTATGAGATTCGAAGGGATGGATTTTTACGAAGTCCGTATAACATAGCCTGGTGTCCTTTTTGGATTAAATTTGAAATATGCCCCTGAGCTCCTCAGAGTCTGCAGACAGTGCTCACAGGTATCAGGGTACATGTGCATGCCTACATTTATTGCAACAAACAGACATGCATGTTTCAAATACAAAGATAAGGTGTCAATCTTGGAGATTTTAAAAAATCAATGGTATTTGTAGGGGCTACTATTAATTTTCATTACTCCATCAGTCAGTTTGTCTGTGTTACTTTAGCTTCTGAAAAGAGAAAACAGACATTGCACAGGAATACACAGGGGAGTAGAAGTGACAGACAAACCATTTTCAAGTAATCACAGACTACACCATCATGTGCCTTAATACATTCTGAGAATTTTCTTGAGAAGCCAGAATTGCATGAGGATAAAATACAAGCTTCAGCACATTATTAAAATACTTATACACTATTTTCTTGCTAGAAAAAGGAGCCTATTTTACATGTGCTAATATGTTCATGTGCTCAAAGAACCCGCAGATTTTCCTTGGCCAAATTATTAAATCACAGTCTCTTTATTAAATTGGAAATACCTTTGCCAAACATTGTGATATAGGGTGCTCCTCAACAGAATATGACAGTTCACAAAAAAAACCAAAAATAGTTACATTATTCAGAAAAAGACCCTAAAATGTGAATTTTTAATAAATATCTGGGAACAGAACTGACAGTTAATTTCAGCTTAGGTAATGTTTATAAATAACAGAAATAGACCTCAATACTGATATTCCACAGAAAGGTGGTACTCTACAGCCTTACAATATACCATATGATCAGTTTGTAGTTGCTACATAGTTAAAATTATAACACAGCACCCATTTTGAGATGCATTTTTCACCTCAGTTGAACTACTCAAACAAAGATAGTTCTGTGAGATAGGTTTCTCAGAGGAATTGATATCTGCATGGAAGTCAGAAAGAGAAATGAGTGGAATCTGGGTTTAGAAAGAAATAAAATGAAGTAGACCGTTTCTATAGAGAGCTTTTGCCATCTCTGCACAAATCACCTCAGATCAGCTTCCCTTACATTTCTTCTCCTGTTACTTAGAGCACCTGTCACACTTACATGGAATTTGACTCCCAGCTTTCAGGTGACGCTGAATCATTCTGATTTCGCTATGAATCGCTGTGTTACTTGTAAAATTGTTTAGTCACAATTAGTCAGCTGATGCATTGAATCACTAGCAAAATACAATATATAGTTTTGCTGAAGGCATGACCTCATTTATTTCACAAAATAGGATAGTTTTTTACTCTTTTTTTCTGGTTGTTTGAAGAACTTTGAAGCTCTTTATTGCTATTTAAAATATGAGCCAAGACTGCCTGACATATCCCACTGAGCCATTCTACTCATTGCAGCTTTTGGGCAAGCAAAGAACGGTGGCTTCAGACCTTGTATCATATGATTACTCTAAAGTTGGGGCCTAGTCACTAGGCAGGATTTCAGCCCATATGCCCCAGCCCAGTGCAGGGCACAGGCTAACTCTCAGTGTTTAATTATAAGGTTTGTGTTGTTCAGCAACATTTTACGTTTGAACCTTCAGTCAAATCTTTGTGAGTAATTGATGCATTACTCCTTCTTTGCTGGATCAGAAGTAGTGGCCTGACCTTAACCATGTCGCTGTCTTCCTGCTTTTCCTTTTCGTCCCTCTGTAATGGAAACTAAGGTACTTTAAAGATTCTGAAGCTAAAATAACAGTAACTTGTGTATGCATATGGAATACATTTATCAGTGCCATAGATAAAAATCACAATAAATGTAATTTAAAAGAAGTGAATTAATGAAATTTAAGACTGATACTGCAATATAAATTTGGACTGGCTTTTTTTTGGTGTGGGAACTCATTAGACTGTGAAAAGTAATCACACTGCATAGCACCCCACTGGCAAGACTGTAAAATAGTTCTGTTGTTTTGGGACTTTACATGAATACTAGATTGATGGTGATTCAGTGTTTATTGAAATCTTTGGTTTGCATCTCATTTATGTTTATGCCTGCAAGATGGTCTTTATTTGTCATAGTGTTACAAGGGGACTCAAGCAGGAATCCACTCAAGGACATGTTTTCTTTATAATTGGAGCCAACTTAGTAATTGGAGTCGAAAAATCCTGGCACATTGATACGTTCTAGTACATTTTGAAGGACTGCAGATAGATTAGGAGACACCGGTTGATATAAGAAATTAAGGAATTAATAAATAAAGTTAAAAACCCAAGAACATTAAGAGTGCCTCTTCAGATCCGCCAGAGACCACCAGGGACCACTGAAAGACCCCTTGTATGCAAGCGCAGTTGATTCGAGAATGATTAAGCCAATATTTAAATACATAATTACATTTAAATTGCAACCAATCATTTTAACTTAGATTGTGAAATCCTGAAACTTTTGTGTATAGATATGATAACTGACCATACTTGTGCAAGCTTGGATGGAATAAATAATGCCCCTTGCACCCAGCATTGAAGAATGAATGCTATTTTGGTGTTAAGAGGTTTTTCTATTCCTGATTTCGATGACAGTTTCTGGCACTTCAGACAGGACACTGCTTGTGGACCTTGATGGATCTGTGGGATCACAGAACCTCCAGCCCACACCAAGTGATTATCAGGGAGAACCTCTGAACCCTGGACCGAAGAGCTATAAGCAACACACCTGGGAAGGTAAAAGGTATTCTTTCTTTTAATCTTTAAAAGGCTGAGAGCTATAAAGGGAGGTTATAGTTCTGCTAAACAAAAGTCTATGGAACACCTGAGTTTTGGTGGTTTGGTTTTGGTATCATAGAATCACAGAATGTTAGGAGTTGGA
>NW_010161906.1:0-526 GCF_000695765.1 Mesitornis unicolor | reverse complement strand
CTCCCCTAGGTTTCCATTCCCCCCAGCCTCTACACGTTTATCTGAAGACGTTGAGCACTATGGCAAGCTGCATACTCATATTAGTTGAAACCTATAACAAAGTTTGATACTAAACCAGGCCATCCAGCCAGTGTTTGACCCAGTGTACAAGCCGTGTGCAGCCAGCTTTTCCTGGAGGATTCTGTGGACAATGTTGTCAAAAGCCTTATTAAAGTCCAGGTAGACTTCATCTACAGATTTTCCCTCATCCACCAAGCAGGTCACCTCGTTATAAAAGGAGATCAGGTTAGTCAAGCAGGACCTGCCCTTCCTGAACCCAGGCTGACTGGGCCAGATCACTTGGTTGTCCTGCATGTGATGCATGATGGCAGTCAAGATGATCTGTTCCATGACCTTCCCTGGCACTGAGGTCAGACTGACAGGTCTGTAGTTTCCCAGATCCTCCTTACATCCTTTCTTGTTGATGGGCGTCACATTTTCAAATCTCCAGTCCATTGGGACCTCTCCAGTCAGCCAGGACTGCTGA
>NW_010161905.1:92776-94322 GCF_000695765.1 Mesitornis unicolor | reverse complement strand
GGTGGCAGGCACCGAGCTGGCCGGCGGCAATGTCAGCGCTAACCAGAGCGCTACCGATCCCACGCTGTCGAGGGACGTGTGGATGGTGGGCATGGGGATCCTCATGTCGCTGATTGTGCTGGCCATCGTCTTCGGCAATGTGCTGGTGATCACGGCCATCGCCCGCTTCCAGCGCCTGCAGACTGTGACCAACTACTTCATCACCTCGCTGGCCTGTGCTGACCTGGTGATGGGGCTGGCTGTGGTGCCCTTCGGCGCTTGCCACATCATCATGGAGATGTGGAAGTTTGGGAACTTCTGGTGTGAGTTCTGGACCTCCTTGGATGTACTCTGTGTCACAGCTAGCATTGAAACCCTCTGCGTCATTGCTGTGGACCGGTACTTTGCCATTACCTCTCCTTTCAAGTACCAGAGCCTGCTGACCAAGAGCAAGGCACGTGTGGTGATCCTTGTGGTGTGGGTGGTCTCAGCCCTCACCTCCTTCTTGCCCATCCAAATGCACTGGTACCGGGCAGAGCGTGACGAGGCCATCCTCTGCTACAAGGAGGAAACATGTTGCGACTTCTTCACCAATCAAGCTTATGCAATTGCCTCCTCCATCATCTCCTTCTACCTGCCACTTGTGGTCATGGTATTTGTGTATGCCAGGGTCTTCCAGGTGGCCAAGAAACAGTTGCAGAAGATAGATAGGAGTGAGGGGAGGTTTCACGCCCATAACAAGGAGCAGGAGCACAAAGGGGGAGCTGGGCACCGCCGTTCCTCCAAGTTCTTCTTGAAGGAGCACAAGGCCCTCAAGACCCTGGGCATCATCATGGGCACCTTCACACTGTGCTGGCTGCCCTTCTTCATTGTTAACATTGTGCACGTTATCCAGGACGACATCATACCCAAGTACGTGTACATCCTCTTGAACTGGCTGGGCTATGTCAACTCTGCCTTCAACCCTTTGATTTACTGCCGGAGCCCTGACTTCAGGTATGCCTTCCAGGAGCTCCTGTGCCTCCGCAGGTCTGCTCTGAAGATGTATGCCAATGGCTACTCAAACAGTAACGGCAAGAGTGACTACAACGAGGACAATGGCTACCCCTTGACATCGGATAAAACCTGCGAATTGCTCTGCGAAGAGGGCTCCTTCTCTCACCCCGAGGACTTTTTGCACGGCAAAGGTACTGTGCCTAGTGGGTAGCTGTGAGGCATGACAGGCTCTGGCGTGGCACACGTCGGTTATAAAGAGGAGCCTTTCTCTCTATCTAAGGAAATACAAAACCCTCAATAATAATATTAATCCATTTTTAAAGCCTAAAATCTAGTGGCTGCAAGAAACCCAAAACTCAGCAGACCTTCTGCAAACACGTGGGGGGTTGCCCGCGGCAGGGGCGGGCGGGCTGCTTGCTTTTTACCCGTTTAGGGGCACGACCGTGGGTCCCTTGAGCGGGGGGAATTTTAAGGCTATGCAGAAACCTCGTCCCTGGCGGAGCTTGCTGGCCGCGGCCGGTGTTGAACTACCTCATGTCTTCCCTGCTCGCAGCCGGGAGCGCCGTGCGGG
>NW_010161905.1:92497-92745 GCF_000695765.1 Mesitornis unicolor | reverse complement strand
GGGGCCCGGGACTGCGCCCGCCCCTGCTCCCGGCGGCAGCACTGCCTGCGGAGCCGAGCTCCCCGCGGGAGGCTTCCTGGGTCCCTTTTCATAACTGGGCCCGTGGCCATGGGACCCCTCCCCGGCCAGGTGGACAGCCTTGGGCGGTGGTGTCAGTGTTGACTGTGAGGAGATGGCATTCGGTGACAAAACCCCCGGGAAGGGGACGTTAGGAGCCGGACTAGCGCGGCTCGGGAGGGGTGGGGTGG
>NW_010161905.1:73539-92452 GCF_000695765.1 Mesitornis unicolor | reverse complement strand
ACCCGCGGCTGTTGCCGTCAGTGGGACAGTTTAAACAACGCCCGGAAACAGCGAATGCTTTTTTTTTTTTGCTTTTTTTTTGTTTTGTTGTTGTTTTGCCGAGTCCTATAGGACTTTCTGCTGAAATAGTAATAACAATAATGATAGAAATAAATGGACTGTTTGCCCAGAATGGGAGACTGTGACTGTGGGGCTCAGCAATGTGGTTCTGGGAAAATGGGTGAAAAGCTGCTACAACCACGGACCATTCTTCTGTTGAGGCTCCAACCAAAGCTTTTAAACTGCCCGGTTTGTTTAACTTCGTCTCAAATGACTGGGAGCCCGAGGAGGTGGACGGGAGGAGGTTTATTTTCCGTGGCAGACTGGAAGTTGATTTGGTGAGGGTGCCCCCCCCCTCCCCGTTTCAGGCTTTGCATTTGGTTCCCGGGTCGCAGGAGCTGTCAGGGGTGGCAGACACGGGCAGGCAGGTGCGGGGACAGGGACGGGGACAGGGGTGGCACTGCTACCAAGGGCTTACTCTCTCAAAAGTCCCCATCTGAAGGAAAGCAGCAGTCGGGGTGGGAAATTGAGCTCCCCGATCATTGCCTTCATCCGCGGCTGCTGTGGCAAAGGCTGGACCCGAGGGCGGGAGGGTGTGCGTGTGCGGGGTCTTTTCAGAAACACTCGGGAGAGGTGGGGGAAACGTTGCTCACGGGATTTATAGGTGCCCCGTGGGGTCTCGCGGGGGGATGCTCGGACACCGTGGGTGTGCGGGCTCTTCCTCCCCCTCCGCAGTTTCACGCACCTGCTCTGCGCCTCGGGGGTTTCACTTGCGCTGCTGCGGGTGGACATGTCCTGGTCAGTTTGGGAATCGGTGGGTCCCTGGTAGAGCTGGCTTTGCAGATCAGTGGAGTGACCCGGAGCAGAGTCCCCTAGGGCTGGTACCCGCCCCCGCTGCAGGCGGCAGAGCTGGTTTGGGGCAGCGCTGCGAGGAAGCTGGGGCGGTCGGAGGCTGGAAGGGAAAATGGAGCTGGATTTCTGCAGTTCCCGTGTGGCCCTGGCTGTCGTGGGTGCTCTGGGAAGGACTTGTCCCACGCGCTGGTATGGAAAGGGACAGCCCCGGGGAGTGCGGAGGGGTGGGAACTGCTGCTGGTCTCTGCTGCGGCTGCTGCAAGGTGCAGGGTAGCGACAAACTCCTCAAGCTCTCACACCCCTCACCGTTAATTCCCACCTGGCTTTTGTGGGGCTGGGGTCCGGAAACTCCTAGTGCTCCCTTCTTTCTTTCCCAGAACGGTCGTGATCCTGCTTGGAAAGGGTGCTGGGAAGGAGGAACAGCTGTAACAGCCCCCTCCTCCTCCAGCCCTGGTGCTGGCTCAGCTCCCCTTTCAGCCTTCCCAGCTCAGCACTACAGCAGAGGCAGGGAATGTGCCTGAGAGCCCTTCCCTCCTCTTCTGCCTGCTATGATGGCTCCTTCTGCAAGTGCTCTCACCCCCTGCCTTGCTGGAGGTGTCAGCAGCATCCTTTGAGCATGGGACACTTGGGCAAAGGAGGGGTGTGATGATGTGGTGCGGTGTGTGAGGCCCCAGGTCAGCAAAAACATTTGCTCCTCACATAAACATTAACAGGCTGGCCGAGCAGGGAGAGACCCAGCACGGGACTGGGACCAGCAGTCAGGTGCTGTTTGCTTCATACTGCATAAGGATTGAAATGCGAGAGGCCAATGTGCTGGGGAGTGGGTGTAGGTACACATGCTGGGGCTAGATGCACTGTAGCTCGCTGGGGGCTGTCATTATTATGTAGCATTCAGAGGGAAGCGAAAATTAACCCTTGATTGTAGTAATCAGTATCTCCTGTGGGGTTGTATCTCCTTCATTTTTAATCTTGCCACTAACTTGCTGTATTTTGCAACGCCCAGGGACAGCACAGGTTAGCAGGTAGCAAGGGCACAGAGGGAGAAAGTGTCCCACAGTGACAGCCAGCTCCTGACTGGGGGCCAAGCCAGCTTCCAGCAGGCTCAGCAGCCAAACTCCCACTGGTTTTGAGGCAGGAGCCTCTGACACAAAGAAATCCAGTGTCTGCATTTCAGTTGCCGCCCGTATTTTTACTTTTATTAATTATTTGCATTTCAATAGCACATGCTGTGGACCGGGACTTTGTTGTCCAAATATTTGCTCTGTTTGTTTGGCTGGCTGCGTTCATACTTCAGATGTTGTGGCTGTATATAGGCAAAGCTGAGAGATGAGCAAGTGGCCGACTGCAGAACAACCACAGCATCCAGAGTAGATGGATGTGGCAAGGACAGGGGACATTGGGCTGTTTGCAGTGACCTCAGTACTCCAATGCTCAGCTACAGTGTTAGGAAATCTTAGGCTTGCAATGAAGTCTGAGTGTTGAAGAATTTATTTCTTTCCTCTGAGGAAACATTAATAAAACTGGTGCAATATGAACTGTGTGGTTCTGGGAGCAGCTGGATGCAAAAGAGAGAAATACTGAAGGAAAAAAATTGGCACCACCAAAGCCAAACCTGGCAAACCTTTCCTGTTCCATGGTTGAAAAAGAAAAGCCATGTAAAGGAATCCTTTGGTTTGTTAAAATATTTTATAATAAAAAGATTGTTTTATAGATACATGCTAGATGTTTAAAAATGAAGCATTGAAGCTGAGACAGTAGCTGCTTAAATTGACTTTAGAGTACTTAGGATTTTACGCTAGCAGTGAGTTGGCACAGGTTAAGTACATCTGATAAAACACACAGTGGTGACTGCTTTTGAGGAAAATCACTGTGATAAAATACCAAATTCTTACTGCAAGCAGAGCAGGCTACCTTCTGTGTTGCTGGTTTGTACCTTGCACCGCTGCCACAAAGGATGATTGAGCATGGATGGAATGGCATCCATCCCCCGGTGCCAGTGTACAGCTAACTGGAGCTTTGCAGTACATTCACTGCTTTTAGCCATTTTGGCCAAACAGATTGTTACTGTTTTTAAAGTCTTAGTCAAGATGAGTGTCACAAATGCAGCTTTTGTTCTGTTACAAAATACTGCCCTCACCGTAGGTCCTGCCTGTGATTCGGGCAGCTGTAGTTTCCACAGCAGTCTGGTCTGTCTTCGCTTTGTTCTCCAAAACAGGAGGAGTATCGAAAGCTGCTGAGTTATGTCAGTCCTTTGCCTCTTGGGAGCATTCCTGGAGAGCTTTTGCTTTCTGGGAAGCCTGGGGCTTGAAATAAATCTTGCTTTTTGCTCTGGTGCTGGGAGCTGTGGAAGTGCAGGGGGAGCTGGCAGAGGGGATGGGGTCTGGATGCAAATCCCCACTGGAGCTCAACTCAAGCATCTCTTGAGGACTGTGGTCATTCCCAAAGCACTTCCTATCCTGAATTGTTCAGCAGTTCCTGATGCACGGCATTGCCCGTCAGTGCACATCACGTTGCCGTGGGACTTCGGGGTGGCATGCTTCTTGCCTGAGGAGCAGAGTGGCCTCCCCTGTGGTTCAGGTTAAGGTGGGACCCCATCCTAAGGACACTGCCAAGGCAGGAGATATGGCAGAGAGGGAGAGAAGAGACTTAAGCTACCAAATGCACCCAAATGTTTGAAAATAGCCCAGGGATTGATAGTGTAGAATGGAGAGCCCAGCTCCTGGAGAGGGAGCAGATGTGTGAGCAGGCACACAGCGTGCTCTTCAACTCTCCCACGTCACAGACGCTGGGCTTTTCAAAGGGCTTATTTACGTATTTATTTACTATAAGGGACATGGTTTTGCTGTAGAGGGGAGGGTTTTGACAGGGCTGGCTAGGAGCAAACAGCCAGCTTTGACCTATCTCCCTGCGTCTCTTGCCCTTCTGGTATTACAGGGCTCCTGCTGCCAGGAGTCTCAAACACACGCCCTGGCTCAGAGAAGGGCTTTTGTCCCCCTCCCTTTGCCAGTCCTCTGCCTCTGAGTGTTTGTTTTCACTGGTGTGATCCATTTCCCAAGGAGATGGGTTTATGAGCGTGCTCATTCCTCTGACAGGAGGGAGGCTGGCCTGTCTTGCATGTTCTCTTCTCTGCTCCCTGTCAGCAGATAGAAAGTACCATCCTTCTAAAAGCAAAGGTTTCCTAACCGATCATGGCAGTGCCCAGCTGTGTCCCTGGGCAGTGAGGATGGAAAGGGGGAGCCGGGGAAGGTGCTGCTCACCAGCTCCACCTCAGGCTTCCCTCTCCCCGGCTGCTACCACAGAAGCATCCAGCCCTGGTGAAGCACCTTGTACCTCTGCTCACCCACATCTTTTGTGAACTTGTAATTGCAGTTTGAGTGCCTGCACTCCAGGCTTGCAGTGTGCGTGGTACCCAGGGTGGCTCTTTATGTTCAGATGAGCAAAGGCTGTTTTGAAAAGCCACCCTGGCCTCGGATGATGCTCTCAGCAGAGAGGTGGTGTGACCCCAGGCTCCTTGAGCCTAGTGTTTTGCAAGGATTAAGGTTCCTTTCATCACTGTTTTTACACTTGTGCTTGGTTTCTTAGGTCCACAAGTAGGACCACAGCCACTCTTTGGCATCTCCTCCCAGTGCAACAAAGTCTCTTTCAATGGGAAAGCTTGGGTCTTTCTGAGATATGAACCCAGCAGCCCAAGTATTTCTTCCTCTTGTTATTCTTTTATTGGAGCTGTTTTGAAAGCGAGCATGAGTCCTAACCTTTCTTCCTAGGGGCAGAGAGAACATTTTGCAATGAGCACACATCCTGGGTTGTGAGGACACCGTCATTTGGCAGTTGGAGTAGCTACGCCCTCTTATCAGCGACATTCCCATGGGGTGACCAGCTGCACAGGGCACTCATGGGGACCTGTAGGTGCTTTTTATTGTATTACAGAGCAGGGCAGCAAATATTTCACCCAGCACTGCCTCTCGGGAGATGTGCTGGAGCTGTTCCTCAAGGGCCCAAGCTGCAGCTGGTGGCACAGGCAGACCCTGTGACACAACCGCTCCCTCTTGCACCCTTGGCCGAAGGACTGAGGCTTGTGTTTGCGTGCCACAGAGCAAAGTACAGCCAGCCTGGGAGCACAGACGCTCCCCTGGGGTCTTAGTGACATAGCCTGGGTCTAGGCAGAGCAGTGCATGCTCCAAACTGGAGTTTACACAGAATTTGGAAGGAGGTTATCGCTCCTGGGAAGTGTTGTAAGAGCAGGACACAATCCCAGTTCACCTGGATTTGGCTGTGGGTATCTGCTGGAATTGCCGTGTGTAAGGGTGATGAATCAAGCAGAGTATTTCAGGGGGCATTGAGCCTCTACAGATGTTTTTCATCATGAAAACGTGGTTTTGCTGCTTCTTCATGCATGTAATTTCAGTTTTTCTCCCGTTTTCTCACCCTCTCAATAGCTGAAGCATACAACTGAATTTTGGTGCAATATTTCCAGTGCCAGCGAGAGTGTATTGGGAAATATTTACTTGTTTACTGTCCTTGGTAAGGTCATTTTTGCACAAGTGCGTATATATTCAAATATATGTATGTATGTGTGTGTATATATATATCTCTCCATTATCTATATACAGTGATATATAGATCTGTATATAAACCAGGAAATGTAAAGGTGTTTTGTTGTGCCAGGTAGACACATAGATGAAGAACTGTATGTTCAAACTTTGAGTATTTATTGCAGGTCCTGTTGATTGACATTGTATTTAAATAAAGAGTATTTATGGTATTCTTGTAGTCAAGTGTCCCTGCTTAAAGCTATTTTGCTGGCTGCAAATCCTCCATAGACACACACAGCCTCAGTGCCTTGACGAGACTTTCATTAGTTTATGCAGCGCTTTGAGCCCTGGAAATGGTGGAGAAGCTGCAGGTGCTTCTTGAGTTTTCACCTCACGTCAGGGTTTGCAGGCAACGTGGTTTTTAAAAATCCACCTGCTTTTCTGCCTGTTTGGACTTGAAACCATGTTGGTCTGGGATGGTTCCTGTGCTCCTGTGACAGAGCAGGGCTGCAGGAGCACGGACCAGTACAGCTGCGAGTTTTAATCCCCTGTTGCTGGTCACCAGTGCCAGCATCCCGTGGGTCTGGGGAGGAAACACAGGTGTCCAGTGCAGGGACTGTTGGGATGGGAAACATGAAATGCTGCAATATGTGTGCAGGACTTGTCCATAAAGCCCGGTGCTGGCTCTGCTCTGTCCCAGAAGCAAGCCCTCTCTCAGCTCTCTAAGCAAGGTCTTGCCTTGCCGAGGATGAGCACCACATGCCTTGGCAGGGCTCCTAGGATTGGAAAAGTTTCTGGGGAAGGATCTTTGGAAAAATATCTTGGTCTCCTGACCTGTTCTCTTTTACCAGATGCCCAGCCCTGTTGTCCTGGTGCTCTTACTGCTTCAGGTAAGGGTGAAGAAAGAGCGTGGCTCATGTCAAGCAGGATCCCAGCCCAGCGTGTTGCAATGACAAGTATTTTGCTTTCTTTATGCAACTTAAGACCATGATGAAAGTCTTGGCAGCAGAGGCCAGTGTGTGCCCTTCATATTTTGAGGCTTCTCCTTTCCAGAAACAACAGCAGGGAATCATTGTGCAGCTTGGACAGGGAGGGATTACACCAGGCACTTCCAGAACACAGCAAATGCCCAAATTATAGTAATTTATGGGTCTGTAACTTTGTGCTTTCAAGGGATAGGGAGTCCCAGATAGAAATGCAAGCTGTTGCTGACTGCAGCAGTCCTGAAGAGGGAATCAGAATCTGTGGGGAGGAGCCTCAGCTACCATCCAGCTCCCCCTACTCCAGTTCAAATGGGACATTCAGACTGGAGGACGTTTCATATCCCATTTTATGGAAAGGTGCTTGATCCTAAGAGGTGCTCAGAGCCCAGTCCTTACTCCACAGCATCTCTGGTGATTGCCCTGAGGCTCCCAGCAGCCCATCCTGGCTCCAGTTCTCCAGTGATGCCAAAGGAAAGGCATTAGGAGACTGCAGCAGCCACTGTCAGAGCTACCTGCAGGCTCACAGATGACCCTTCATTGCAGGCATTGGCAACAGAAGCAATGCTGAGAGGATCCCTCGCCAGCCCTAGAGACTGAATGCAGCTCCCTGCTCACACCACGTCAGCAGCTCGAGGGATTCAGCACTGGGCTCTGCAGCCTCAGCCCAGTCCTGAGAAATGCATAAACAGCAAATGGCCTCTGGGAAGCCCTTGCCAAGTCTTTTCTCCCTCATGTAAATATTTTTTCCTCTTAAGTGTATGCGAGTGTGAAAAATCCCTGTTTAATCTTTTTTTCTCTCTGGCTGAAGGAAATGCTTGGTCATTCCTGGGCGGGTTCTGCCCTCATCTTGATATTTTGCAGCCGTCAGCCCAAGGAAGAACCACGTGGCTGAAAACATTTCTTACTGCCCCCAAAGCCACAGTGCTTTTCCTGCCTCCCAAACCCACTGGCGTCAGATCAAATGGTGCCTGTCATGATAGATGCTTGTCAGGACATTACACTCCATGGCTGTTAGATGGAGGTCCCATAGGCTGCAGCGTGTGGACAGCAAATTATGCAGCCTTGAAGAAGCCTTCAAAAACAGTGCAAAATATCCATGGGATTGCAGAGTCCCTGCCCCAAAGCTTTAAAGTCCAAGCCTGTTGTATTGGACTCATGTCTGGAAATGTGTGGCAGTTTTTCCTGAGAAAATCTGGAGCAGAAGCGCTAGAGAAATTTCTGTAGGCCTGGCCCTGGAAGCAGATGGCTTGCTGGGAGAGATGCTGATTTTCCAATATACAGTGGAGAAAGGAATTGTGTCTGCACATAGCACAGGCAGTGGAAAGCCCGGTGTATCTATAAGCAGGTGGAGGAGCTGTGTAGGTACCCGTTCACTGAGGAGCCTCTTCTCACTGTTCAGATGTTTTCTTATTCTCCATTCCCTTCACTTGGCTGCTCTGCTTGGGAATGTGTGGGATCAGGCTGTCACCACCTCTTCCAGCCCTCTTGCTTGTGACCTCGGCTAAGGTCTGCATCTCACCAAAATGAGGTTGTGGTTTTGGAGACAAACCATGTCAGCATGAAGCCAGGTTCACATGAGAGAGTGATGCTGAGATAGATTTCTATCAGCCTTGCCTGTAGATCTTTTGTGATACCTCATGGTAACCCAGATACTGCTGTGGTACTGCACCTTGACATGAGTCTGGCCGGGCGTCAGACCTTTGGAGAGAAAAGTTAGGCTTGAAAGCTGAAATGCAGACCTGCTGTGTGCTGTACAAACAGCTTTGTAACTAAAAAAGAGGAGCAAGAAACAATTCCCTGCTGCTCGGATGAGAAACACCCTCGCAGCAGCCCAGCAATTAGATACGGAAAGATGTTGACTTTCTAGGCTGGGTTCTGGGATGGTCTCCAGGTGGATTTTCTGTGCTGGACCCGGTGATGCCTTTGCCCCTGCCCCTTCCCAGGTGCCTTGCTAGGCTCTGTGTGAGTTAGGCCAGTCCAGGCAGGACCTCTTTCCACCCAGGTTGCCATGTATGGGAGCCATCTGTGCTGTGAACCATCAGGTCACAGCTTTTTCTAGCACAGACACCAGAGCAGTGTCTTACTCTGAATGGCATTTTGCTTTCGGTTGCGATGAGTGCTGATAAGAACCTATCTTTCACCGGGACCAGCCCTTTGAAGTGCTGTGCCTCAGAGACAACCCTCCCCTTGTCTTCTCCTGGCAAGCACAGGTTGTCCTCTTCTTCTTTTCTGCTTCGTGAAAGCAGAGTCATTTGTGAACTTGCCAGGGTTTTGCACAACAGAGGTGTTAGCACACTCCCTGCCATGGGAGACAGGGCCCTGAGCAGCATCAGTGGTGGGGGTGGTGGAGGCAAAGAAGGCAAATCCCACCCAAACCTGGACGTTCTGCTGTCTCCAGCCGAGACACAAATATAGAGATGCAGTGTGCAAGCATATATAGTTACAGATATAGAAGTAGGGAAGACACTAAGCTGGGGGTACAGTCCACAGCTATTGGAGTTGATTCGTATCCCTTCAGCACAGTAGCTGAGGCAAAGGGGAGCTGTAGAGGGGAGACCTATAGGAGGAAAAAGAGGGTGTAGAACCACAGAAAGACATTTTGTGACTCAGAACAAGAAGACCATTCCTCAGTAACTGCACAGCTTGATTTGTTCGGCTCATTTAAAAGCTGGCTATGTGGTTCCCTGACCCTCCAGGGCTCCCTGTTGCAGAGAAAGACCCTTCCTAAAAGGGGATCCTCGGAGCACCTATTTATAGCATGGAAACCCCTCCAGGAAAGTCATCCAGCCCCAAATGAACATCTCTGCATCCCCAGAGAGATGTACAGGCTGTTCCTCCTGCCATCCCAGCCCCTCCTTCGTGGGCCCCCAGCTGACATTTGCTAGCAGACTGTAAGGGACAGTTGCGGGCATCTCTCTGCAGCACAGGAGGTGCTGACACACGGGCTGTCCCCATGCCGGGCTGACAGGAGGAGGCAGGGAGAGGGGCAGGGTGCCGGGCTGCCTCTTGCTTGGCAGTGGGGGAGAGCTGAGCGATGGGAGGTGAGGGGTGCGTGCTATTCCCAAAAGGAAAGGTCAGGGCATGGAGCCGTGGTGTGATGGGCCTCTGAGAGAGAGCTGGTGGCAGCAGGGCTGGCGGGGCTGTGATTTCTAGGCATGACTTGTGGATGCTGGCCAGAGAGACAGAAATGAGTCGGAGAGGGGGGAAAGGATTTCTGGTCTGACGTGAGACATGGGGCTCTGTAGCAGTGCTGGTTATGGGCAGGACAAGCTCTGCAGTGCCCCCCAGATCTTATAGGGACCCCAAGAGGGGTGCTGGCATTGCATCTTGCTCGGGTTTGGTCTCAGACTGGGCTGGCTCCAATGCTCGGTGCCAGGGGCAAGCCCCTGCTGAGCGGCACACTTGGACTCCCTTGTTCGGCTGCAGGCTAGGATTTCAGTCTGCTGCAGTTAGGTGGCAGAGCTTTGGGGATTTTCCTTTCTGATATGATTAGCAAAGCCAAAGGCTTATGTCAAAGTCAGGGTGACTTCAGAGATGCTTTCTTTATCTGCCTAAGAATTTCCTTTAACATGCAAAACTCAGGAGAGGAAAAATAATACTCTTTGGGCAGGGGCAACTTTTTTAGCATAGGTTTTGATAATGCAGTTTACTGAGTTATTGTTTCTGCAAGGAGGCTTCCATCAACTCTGCCAATAAAGAAATAAATCCAGTACAGAGTGGTGACTAAAAACAGAGAGGAAGAGAAGGATTGAAGGAGAATTGTTGGGACAGATAGACAATAGGCAACCAAAGAACCGAAGAACAGAGGCAAAATGAAATATAGCCCAAGGAGGGTGTAAAAAGATATAAACAAACAAATGGAGATGAGAAAAGGGCCCTAAGAATGGGTAATGACTCAAGCACCAGCGGGAAACTCAAGGTGGAAAGCAAGAGGGTGGATCCCATGTGGAAGAGGAGGGAGAAGCTGGAAAGGGATTGCAGAGGGAGAAGAAACAGGGCTGGAAAGTGCCACAACAGCAGGATCTACAATTCAATGCAGGCAGCCTGACTGGTGCCTCTCCCCTCCTACATTAGTCGTTCCTTCTCTGCTTTCAGTCGGTATGAGTTTGATTTAGCAGATCTGGCAGGAGGAGGGCAGCAGGATGAAGGGAGTGGGGACAGTTTCGCAGTGATACAGAAATGCTGGGGAGCTGTGGGTGAGAGAGGATGGCCATTAGCGAGGCAATGCATGCAGTTTGTTCCCAGTGTTGGGGGAGTTGTCCAAGGCAAGTGGCCAGCCTAATTTCTGCTCCCAGAGCAGGGAAGGTGAGTGTTGTTTTATTTTTAAAGAGTCTCCTCCTCCTTGTACCATGCCACCTCCTGCAGTGGGGTTCCAGTTTCAGGAAGAGCTGGGGAAAAATAACCTCAGCCGAACTAAAAGGTTCTGCTTTTGTAAATTACATCTAATATTTTTGTCTCAAATCATTACTCTTCTGTCCTGCCTGACAGAGCCAGTGCTGGAAGCCCTGGCCCCACAAGCAAGGACCTCCGGAAGATGACATGGGCAGGCGATAGGGCAGATCTTGGCTTGGGGCAGCAGGGTGTTGTTTAAACCCAAATCACTTGAGCGATGAGCACAGTGAGAGCACACCGTGCCAGGTAGATTCAGACCCTGCCAGCTGAGCCAGGTGGCCATGCAGTGGCACCGTACTGGAGAACTGGTAACAAATTGGAGCTGGAATTTTTCCACCAAGGCAGAACAAGCACCCAATTCACCGAGCGGGTTGAGAGGTGAGGAAGATGGTGTTTGAGCACTGCCTCAGCTGAGTGTTTCAGCGGCAAGGCAGGCTGCTCGGAGGGCTCTCCTTTTCCTCCTTGCCAATGCCTTGTGCAGGGTTTGGTTCCTCCTAGTGATGAGAGATGCTGAGGAAGAGCTGGCTTGTTGCAAGCAACTGGTATGCAAGGAAAAGCACCTGCAGACTGCAAGTAAGGATTTAAGTGGCCCAAGTGAGGGGTTCAAATTATGGTAGTTAGCACTGTCCCTACTGATGACTGAGTAAATCTGTTGGGACAGAGCATTCAGAACATGGAGGGGATTTCCACTGGAGATGAGTGAAAAAGTGACAACTGATCCTCCTGTCCAGTAAAAACCCAGGAAATCATGAACATGGGGGTCACCTTTTCACTCTGCCAGTCTCAGGGCCAGGGATCACAAGACAGCAGTATCTAAGCCAACCTTGGGTTACCTAACCCTGCTAGAGCACTGGTACAAGCTGTGCGTGTTGGTGTGGGTGTGTGTGATAGAGAGGAAGATGGCTCTGTAAGCCAAATAGTTGCAGGTGTGTTCAAGGCCTCACTGTTGTTTTAACTGCAGTGGGTTTCATGTGAATCGCAGCAAAGGGCATCCTCTGGCATCCCTGTGGCCTCCGCAGTGTGCGCACCAGCCTTTCCCTTCTTGCCATTGCTGTGGCTCCTTAGCTCTCCTCAGGGCTGCAGGGACAAAAAACCCCTGGAGGTTTCTGTCAAGCACTCTCATCAGGCACCAAGGCACCCATACAGCCCTGTCCACTGTGCAGGAATGAAGTGAAGTCCAGGGCCAAGTTATTTCATGGCGAAATTCAAGTTTCTCAGCAGCCTTCTGCTGGAATCAAGTGAACAAAGTGACAATCTCTCCTTGCACTTACTTTAAGAAAGAGCTCCTATGGATAAGATGAAATGCTTGTGAGCATCCTCCGAAGGGCCACAAATCAAATGGCCAAGAAGAGTCCTTGCCAAATGCATTGCTTTTTGAATAAAAGCCATACCTGGGAAGAGCAGCATGTTGACTTGGAAATTGGGGCAGACGTGCTTGGGTAGTGCCTGCTCATTCTCTGGCTGATGTTAGCTAGGGTTTTTAACTTCTGATATCCGTGAGTGCTGAAAGAATTAGGAAGTGGCTTAGAAAACCACATTTTAAGTACATTTTCTATTAGGACCCTCCACCTGTTGATAGAGATGCCCAGAGAAAACCAGTGATGGACAACAGGTGAAAACAGCCTCATGTCCATGCTTTAATACACCATCTTTATTTCCCTTGTTTTTCATCCCTCCCTTTCTGGAGCTGAGGCATTTGAGTCCTGCAAACTGGTTCTTCCCTGAAACATCTATTTCCTCATCTTTCTTGTAGAAGACACCAAGACAAGCCCATGCATTTGGAAAGTCCCCTCCCAATCCTTGGCACAGGGCATGTTTATATAAAGCAATAATTCACAGTTTCCTCTCATCTGCCAGGTTCCTTCCCGAGTTGTTGAAGCTTCGTGTAGAGCGATGATTTCCTTTGAAATGAGCAGCGAGCTCGCTTCCTTCTCGAAGGCCGCTCTGCTGCTGCCAAGGCGCAATTAGGGAGGGTGTGGAGCTGGCGTTTTGGTCATTCTGCAGGCACACATGCCTTTGCAGTGAGCGTGTCTGACAGGTATGGAGACAAATCAGGACAGCCGTCTCCCCGCCCCAGCACAATGCAGTGATGGCCTTGGCGATAAGCGGTAGATGTGGCTGCGAGGTGCAAGTGGGGAGATGCGGTTTTCCTAGGAGGGGAGCTGCAGGAAGGGGTTGGGTACCCAGGTGGTACCGGGAATGCTGCTCAGGTTTTGCCATCAGTGTCACTCCCAGAAATTTTGCTGCTCTTACTTTGCTTTTGTCTTATTTTCTTGGTGTGTCTACACAATGCAAGGCGTGCCAGCCAGCGGCTGTGGTTTGGAATGGACAGGTCAGCATAGCTTACCTCTCCTGGTACGTCCATCATGCACACTGGTCAGTGTGGGGAACAAGACTCCTGTGCTGCAGCCATGCTGGTCCCAGTGCCTGTGGTAACAGGAGCACAGGCCGTGTGGCCAGCGTTGACACCACTCTGCTGAAATGGCTTTGCCCTGAGCAGCTCCAGGGAACATGCAGAGAGGCTCAGAGCTGGACCGTGCTCCAGGGACAGGCAGAGCTCCCAGGGTGAGGGAGGAGCCCAGCAGAACTGGGATGCAGGTAGGACCCTGCCCATATTAGGGATGTAAACATATCCACAGTCCAGGTCTGGGTTGGAGTTGTCCTGCTGTGCCAGGCACCCTTGGAGTATCGTGGAGATACCCCCAGTATCCAGTGTCTGTAGCCATCCCTGAAAAGTAGCCTGGGTTATATTGCCACTGCGTAGAGATTGTGCTGTTACTGAAACGCATGTGACTTGGTAGTGCCAAAATGTTTGTTCAGACTTTGTAGATAATTCCTCGAGACCTCAATCCTCTCTGGTGCACAAAAGCTTTTATATGAGGTGCTTGTTGAGTCGCAGGAAGAAATAACAGCATGAAAACATCACCCTGTTCCACAGTGACAAACATCTGCGATGCAGGACCCAGATTAGAAGTGGAGAGCACTGAGGTCTGTGCTCGGCTGCTGTGACTCATCTCACGTCTTGAGGCCTCAATGATAGCGTTTGCTGGCAAAATGGAGCCTGCCAGGCACAGAGTGCTGGAGAGGGCAGTGTCTCTGCAAGCAGCATCCTGGAGAGAAGATGCTTCACAACTGCCAGATATTGTTTGGCTTCCACAGCACGAATCTTAACCTCAGCCTGATCCAGTTTCAGCTGACAATTAAAGCTTTTGTTACTTTGCCAGAGCTTACCTAGAGTACTGTGAGGTTGTCTGTAAGACAACTGCCACCAGGTCATTACTCCTCTCCACCAAAAGGGTGAGAGCATTGCCTGGTAGCAGTAGAAAGCCATTTTGTGTTATATTTATCAGTTAGTCTTGAGTCATCCTGTCTAATCTAAAACTGACTGCATCCCCTGCAAAAGCTTCCTGTTCTCATTAACCCTAAGCATGCGTTAAATTTCCTTCCTTCAGATAATGACAAAAAAGGTTGTGTTTCCAGAGAACATTCTTCCTTCCCCTCTGCTTCTTGCATGATTCATTCAGGGATGCCGCATTCCTCTCTGATAGCAGCCAGCTAAGGAGGCAATTGCATCACCAACATCAATGCAAAAACATCGATGCAAATCGGGCCAGAGAAGTGCTAATGGGTACTTTTCTGTACACATGCTAATTATAGCATCAGCAAAGCCAGGTCCAAGCTATGGCTTTGACTGAGGAAATCCCCAGTGATTTTAGCCAGGAGTTCCAATTACTGTTTGTTACAAGTCAATGACTAAGGGAAACTGGGCTTGTTAGGTCATCTTGGGGCATTTCTGGAGGATTTCACCTCTACAGTAGAAACATAGGGTTGAGTATATTGTGCTCAGAAGTCACCTGAAAGTTTTTCATGCTGCCTTTGCCCTGTGCAGGGTGATGGGGTGCCCATCTCTTCTTCTGGGACACCCCAGGGGCACACCATTTCCTACACCAGTGTCCCCTCGTCTTACCCCTTTGCTCACAGTTTCTCTGTTTTGATCCTTCCTTCTGAGCTCTTTGTTCAAGGACAGCAGCAGGGGCCATGCCAAGGCCCTGCCCATGCTGCTCCTTTCATGCCTGTGCCGTGCCTCTCACCGCAGGCATCCTCATCCCCATCCACAGCTCCTACATAGGATGGCAGTGCAAAATACAAGCACTTCATTGTTAATAATAGAGACAATTTAGAGATTAGCTGCTGAGTGATTAAAGGGCTGGCTGGACTGGTTTTTGAGGTGAGAATAATACAGCTGGATATATGTGTGCACCTCACCCTCTTGATCTTTTATCTTCCTTACATGGAAGTTATTAACATTTGACTTCCAGTAATTTATAAAAAGCTCAGTTGTGATTTCCACACAGACTCCCTCAGGACAGATTTCCATGCCACAGAAACCACTCTTTCATTACACGTCACAAGTTCTTTATTGGCCATTTTAGAAGACAGTTGGAAACTCCTGTGATCCTGAACACTGCTCTGTCCTGGTATTGCAGGGTCAGATGTGGAGGAACCAGACATTACACAGCTGCTGGTCACTCTCCAATAAAAAGTTGAAGGCCTTCAGATTTCAGTGCTGTCATAGCTATGCAAATGATTTAAAATATAATAAACTGGAAAACCTTTCCATATCAGACCATCAGAGGGCTGTAGATGAGCTGCTTGAACCCCTGGTAAATACCAGGGCTGTAATTCCTGCAGACGGACCATCCATTTTTAAATGGGGCTTCAGGTTACAGCTGGGCTTCACTGCCTGCGACTGCTGCAGGGTCACGATGCTGTCGGGAGAGATTTGGCCCTTCCTAAAGAGCAGGGAAATTACTGTAAATAAATCACCAAAATGAGAACCCAGTGTCCCTTTAACATGCTGCCCTCGCCATTTCCGCGTGTTCCTGCAGGGGTTTTGCTGGGCTTTTCCTCTCCTTTGGTTAACTTCTGCAAGAGTTGTCTCACTTCTAGTCCCTTTTCTGGGGACCAGGAGGGTGGGTCTTGCTGTTGTGTTGTGTGCAGCTGAGGTTTGCACTGGGAGGGATGGGTTAGGTGATCCCAGCCTCCCCGGCTGAAAACACGGCTGGAGACAGAAGTGGCTGCTCCTGAAGGAGGGCAAGGGCAGGGGCACCACAGGAAGGGGTGCATCCATCAAGTGCAGCAGGTTGCTGTCACTGAAACCATGAGATCATCAAAAAGCTAAGCTCCACCTTGCAGGAAAGTCTTTTTATATCTCGGTGGCAGATGCCAACCATTTGCTCACTGACTGAAGAGCAAAGCAGAAAAGGCCCTGAGGGCTCCTGTGGTGCAATCACCAGCTCCAAGCTAGGCTCTGGGAAAAGAATCCCTTGCTGGGGTTGTATTTACCCAGGTGCGATGCCCGCTCCACCCATGGGTTCCTGGCCATTGCCTTCATGCTGTTTGCACTGCAGAACTGGGCGGCTGCCCACTGCAGGGCTGTGTTGTGTCTGCCTGCGATACTATCAGCTGTGTGCAGCATCTCAGCATGCCAGGCACTGCTTGGGCGGCTGCTGCTTTGCTTTGATGAAGAAACCGAAGCACGGTGCGAACTCAGCCATGGTGAGGCTGAGCGTTTTCCATGCAAGTTTAGCCCTGTTAAACCCTGGGAGTATTTATCAGCCCTGAGACAAACCTCTCTGCTCCACCCTTTGATGTGGGTGAGCAGAGTAAGGGAAAAAGAATCAGACTTACTCTCATCAGTAACATCTACTCCTGGGTGAACAGTTATCCAAGGCAATTTTGAAAGTGAGACTTAAGCTCCGGAACTGCTTTTGAAAAAGTTACTAGAGATTTGTTGTACAAGATGGAAATAAAGGAGGTCCAGGGCTCCACCTCTCTCCGTGCCCACACAGCTATGTATTCCTAATATGGTTGTCACCAATTTAATGGGATGATAAAGTCATGGGACTTCCCAAGAGCAGTGTCCTCCAAACACCAATGATATAACTATGATTGTAGATAATTGCCACTTAGATTCCCCTTCAAGTTGTGTGACTCCAGCATACATGGGGTGAAATGAATGTGTTTGCTTTTAGATTGCTTTTTTGCGAGGTGAAAAATAGGTTTGTTCTTTATTAGATTGGGTACCATGAGAAGGGAACAGGAAAGAGAGCAGATAGCTGCTCTACGCTGAAGCCATGAATGTGGGCAGTTCAGAAATAATCTATGGGACAAATGTCTCAGAGGCATAAAACACTGCTCAGTCTTCAAAACACAACTTTCCTGCTTGTTTTTAGGTGGGAGACAGCATCATGTGGGGTCCATCCTGCTCCAGGTCTGGTTTCAGTGCTGTGCTCTGCAGCTCTGCACGGCTCTGCCGCATCCACATCCTTTCCAGATGTCCCATTGCTCTCTGGCTGGATGAGAGCAGGCCACTTATATGGCTGCTCAGGAGTCTTCAGGCTTTCTTTAGTCTGTTTAGTCAATGCCACCTCCACCTTTCCCAGAGCCATGTGTGTCCTTTGGGACAGTCATTGCACAGCAGGGCTGTGGAGAACGGGCTGTGACGGGGACAGCCATGCTGTTGGTGCTGCTTCTGTGTTATTTACGCACTCTGTTAGTCAGAGCCGCCGCTGCCACCGGAGGGAAAGGACTCTCTGTCTCCAGATGGTTTCTGTGTGCTGAATCACTTACACTTACATAACTGCCTTTCCCCAACAGTTAGCAAACTGTACAGGCCCCCAAAGGCTGCCTTGAGAAAACCTCAAAAAACTGTGGCTTTTCTTCCTTCTCCCTCTTTTGTTTGCTTTCCCCCATTCTCTTTGCCTGCTCCCTTCTGAGCCATTAACATTTGTGGCAGTGCCTTATTTGAGCTGCCAAGGGGCACCAGCACATCTCTTAACTCCCAGTGACAGCAGCAATACCTCGGCAGGTCAAGTGTGAGAAAAATGTAAGGCTCTAAAAAAATCCTGACCTTTATGAGCTCTCTAACCACTCCTGAGATGAGAGAGAGCTTCCTGCCCAGCTGCAGCATGAAATGTTTCACCAGTTTCTCTTTCTGCTTTGATTCCTTTCCATCAGAGAAGTTCCCCTTTCACCCTGCACACTTGCCACAGTCTGGCTAAAAGTCCTGAGCCCCTGGGCAAACCCAATCTGTCCTGGGCAGTCCCTGAAATATTTCCATCTCTGGGTGTGGACCCCTCCAGGAAGAGGACAGGAGCAGAGCAGAAACTGGTGTCTTCCTCTTTCCTTCCTGAGCAGTGATGCTTAAAAATACATCACCGAAGTCATCTTTAGGATCCGCTGCTTTTGGGCTGTCCCGTGGCCTTGTTCCTCTTGGCAAATATCAATCTGTGTAATAGGACGGAGTGATTTGAAATCTCAAGAACTTAATTTCTCCCATAGATACTGCCCCATCCCTTGTCCTCTTTGCCACATCCCAAACCCAAGAAGCCAAGCAGGTGAATAATACATAGTTTTGGAGAATAAGTTCTTTAAAGGAAAGGAAGGGATTTATTTGAATAAAGAATTTTATTTGTGGGTGAAACGGCATCCGCTATGTCTCTGAGTCTAAACCAGTATCTGCATTACCTCATTAGTCATATTACTCATAAACTAGCATTAGTGTTAGCTCACACATTCATCAGGGGATGTCAGAGTTGCACAGAGAGTTGGCTGAAGATTGGAAATTTGGAAACCAGACTTAAATCACTAGTGACTCAGGGCTGCCGAGTGACCTCGGTCAGAACCTAACCCCTTATCTGCTGAGTGGGAAAGATAATGCTTCTTTTCCAACTGCTTTGAGATCAGCAGATGAAATGCATAGTTTTGAAAACGAGGGAAATACTTTTATGTTGATGCAAACAGGCAAACGCCTTCCCTTCCTCCTTCCTCCCAGCCACCAGTGTGGCCATGCTCGGACACCAGCTGCTGGCCACACACCATGGCACCAGGGCTGCGGGGAGGTCACCTCCTTCCTTGCGAGGGACACAACAGCCATGTCCTCCATCTGGCTCCACTTCAGGCCCTTTCTGGGATCACCTGGGGTCAGCACCCAATACACATCACACTCTGGCTTTAATGGAGGAAGGAGAAGAGTGCCGCAGAGGTGAGATGAGCGGCAGGAGCATTGGAGACAGATGAGCACGAACCACCCATGTCCTTCACTGTTGAGGC
>NW_010161905.1:58579-73508 GCF_000695765.1 Mesitornis unicolor | reverse complement strand
AGCAGGAAAGGAAATGCCAGCTCCTGGCTACGGAGCAGGGCACAGCAATCAGTAGTTGTGGTGGAAGTGTCTCCTTCAGCCTTCCCCAGGGCTAGTGTAGGGTTCGTAGGCTGCCTCAGGATAAGGGAATTGGTTGCAAGACATTTCCCACATCTGAGGCTGTTCCACTCTTGCCCTTGGGATCAGAGATCATCTGCACTGGAGATTTGCATGGGAACGGTGCCTGCAAGAGAGTCAGCCATGGAGCTGCACATTAGAGATGGAGGGAGGATGGATGTCCTCTGTATCTCACTCTCTCTTACTGCCTGTTCCCCTGAGGGAACCACAGCAGCATCACAAAAGCTCAGAGCAAAGCACAAATTCAGATGTTAAGTCTCTGTGTTTCCAAAAGGGGAAATGGTGATGGCTAATTTCACCTGGCCTGAATTCCACCTCTGTCTCTGTCCCTTGTTCAAGGAGGGAGAATTTAGGCTGGAACAATCTGGGTAGCTGCGGCTGTCAGTTATGGGCGTATGCATGTAGGAAATGCACCAAACTAGTTACTGTTGGACCCCTGCAGGGCATGGAGGTAGCCTCGAGGAACAGTGTGATGGCTTCATGATGGCTTCTGTTTAGCCACCTGGCCTTGACAGCTCTACTCCTAATTTCCTGTGTTTGCTCTTCCAAATCAGACCTTTACGAACAATTTAGCACTGGAGTGTTGTGGTGGCTGCTGCCAACTCATGGAGTCCCTCAACAGAGCTAAGAAGGATCCTCTCATGTATGTGTTTCCCCATGTCACAGGGCAGTATGGAGAGGATATCCCTGCTTTTTGTGGTAGAAATCAAAAGCCTGGCTGAGCGCTCGAAGTGTTACCAGGGAGCTGCTACATGATGCTATTACACTTTCTAAAATAAAATTATTTTGTGTTTTCCCCTGACTCCAGATTATTTTGCATAAAACAATTAAACAGACCACCCAACATCCATTTACACGTTTTCCCAGAAATCCTTGAAGCCTTTGAAGTTGTTGGAGGAAGTCAGAGTTCAGACCCAAATTCCAAAAGTGATGACCTAAGTCTGGAGAAGGATTTTCGTTTCTTGAAGCTGAATGTCCTACAAATGTTACTTTCTTTTTTTAGTGTGAAGCCCCTCCAGGCACTCACAGGCCAGCACTGAATGATGCTGATACACCACTTCTGTCACTTCTGTTTGTCAGATCCCTGGCCCTTTCTTATCCAGAGGAACATTGTTTGCTGCCAGGTCGCCAGCATCTTGAGATACCCAAGCGACACTGAACTGAAGGGTCCTCACTGTTGCAATTCACTGGGAGCATCAAGAGCCCTTAGGGAAGCTGCCACTGGTTTGCCCCTTGTGCCAGCCTGGCCGCTAATTTGTGCCAACAGCTCTGCAAGCTCAGTGTGCTCTCAGTGGGCAGAAACCAGACCTTTCACAGGAAAATTAGGAGGCAGTCTTTGCTGCTTCAGAGCTGGCTGGTAGGAGGGAATTGATGGTGGTACCTTGATGTACATCGTTTTTCATGTTACGTGACCTTTGTAAATGTGTCCTTTGACTAGAGCAGGAGGGGAGCTGAAATCACATCCCAACACCTTCCTTCCATAGGCTGTGGAGTTCAGGGGCAAGTGGAGGAGTAAGGGTGCTGTTTGAGTATTTGGTTGTTCCTGCGAGGAGGAGAATGTATTGCTCATTGTAACTTTTTTGTTTGGTTTTAAGTCTGTATTAGTTGAAACAACTGCGTAGGAAACTGGGTGCAAGCCCAGCTTAAGGACAGGTCGCATGTTGGCTTCATATTTGGGCATCACACCAAGGAAAGGAAATGACAGCATGCCACAAACCAAGACAGAAATGTTGCTTGCATTATCTGGCATGCAGGGCTTTGGTTACACCAGCACTTACCCTTGTCATAATTTCAAGTTTGCAGAGCATCAAAAGGATGTGGTTTTTCATGTAGTCATAAACTCATGTTTCTGTGCCTAGAGAGCATAGTGAGATCCCGCAGACAGGATATTTTGCACTTACATGATGTGTACATGCAGCAGCTCATGTTTCAGAGTCAGCCTCCATTAAGGCTTCAGAAAGTATCTTCCCTTTCTACACTCCTTCCTCTTGCCCCGGTAATTAATGTCACAGTTGCAACTTTTACGTGAAGTCTATCAACTGCAAAGGGTTGAGTGCACTGGAGGCACATGCCCTAGCACATTGCTCTATTGTCAGGAAGACACAAGGAGGAAAATAATTATTTGCCAAAAAACATAAAAACCCCAGAAAAGCATTACACAAGGCTCCCAACTCTCCAACAGTCGAAATCCTGCTGGGGGATTGCAGGATTTTACATTCTGATTTAGTAGTTTCAAAGAGAATTTTTGCTCTGTTGGGAACCACCTTCAGTCTGTTCAATGATTAAAAAAAAGCAAAGCAAACAATGTCCTTCCCACTTCCCCAAAAATCCAAAAAAGAAACAAACAATCCCTCAGAAAAGCTGGGGCAAGCAAACTAGAGAGAAACAAGATAACACAGCTTTTAAAATCCTGTTGCTTTGCAGCTGTTCCACATTCTGGCTACTTTCCAGAGTTACTTTGATGATCATCTGCCAGGAAAAAAAAGAAGTCCTTCAAACCTAGGATTTGATGAGGACTTTATTTCTCAGCAAAGTAAATGAAGATCCAGGTCTGGGTGATGGGAAGTGATGGGACTGACATCTGCATCAATTTAAGAGTCAGTGATCTTCACCAAGACCCTGGCAAACTCAAGTGATATCTTAGTAGCGGGAGATCTGTGTTCTTCAACTGGTGATAAAGGACAGAGAGGACTTAGGTCTTCAGAGAGGTTGGATAACATAACCAACAAGTGAGGATGTGAAGTTCAATTGATGCCTGGCTAGTGGGGGGCAAGCTGGAGATGTGCTAAGAACTGGCACCAAGTTGTGTCAAAGTTTGGCTTGGTTGCATTGGCTGCTGGATCCCTGTCCTGCAGAAGAGCTCATGGGAAAGGAGTGTAAAATAAGCTCAGACTGGTGCAAGGGGGAATGACAGGGAAGAAATCCTACCCCTGAGCTGATGGGGTGTGTTACAAAGTGTTCAGAGACACTGCCAGGCGTTCCTGAGGCTGTGACTTGTACCTAGGAGTCATGGATGAACTCTGTGGAGGAAAGATGCTGTGTCACAGCCCTGCAACAAAACAAGTGGCATCACATCGTGTCACCAGAACATTACCTCCTACAGCCAAGTACAGAGATGCCCTAAAGCACAGGTTTGGGTTACAGCAAACCAAAGGGGCTGAGATGTAATTTTTTCCTTTCTCAAGTAAGTACAGTCATAAAGTAGCCAAATTCTAGGGCTGGTACAATCTGGGGTCCCTTGTGCCCTTCTTATCACGCATTAACTGGTTCTTCTCTTACCTTAATCAGTGAAGAAGCAACTGATGGCTCATTTCACTTAACATATGCTATTTAAAGTTTATGGAAGAATTGTTGGCAAATGGTAGGTGACAGGTTGCTGAAACATGATAAAATGGCAAGAGTTCCCAATGAGAGATTGAAGAGGCAGGAAAAGGAAGAGGGGAGAATCTAGGCAATCTGTGCTAGTCTTTACTGGATTGGAAGACCCCCGTTTGGATGCAGAGACTGTGCAATGCAAGGCTAACAGTGCCTTGTTTGCCTGGGATTTAGGGAGACTATGGAGTGAAGCCCTGTTTTGCTCTTACCTCACTACACCTTAAATCCGGTTGGTGCTGAGGGGAAGCTCAGCTGCTTGTGGACAGCTGCATCAGTCTAGTGAGTGGTGACAAAGACAGCTTGGATGCCTAGCTCAGATGGGGAGCTCCACAGTGCCCATGTCTCAAATTAGGTGAAGCAAATCTTCTAAGATTTGCAAAACCACTTAGCAACCCACTGAGACGCTCTACTGCTAATCAACAGCCTAGGGCCATGGAGGGGAGTTTTTTTCCTCTTCATCCTTCCCTTTAGCCCTTGGAAAGTGTTCCTTTGGGGCCACTTCAAAGTCCTACTGTAACTATGTGGGCAATAATCAATTTTCTTTGACTGAAAAGGTGATTTTCACTTTCTCATCAGATCTTCACCTTGCAGAACAGCTGCCTTCGAGCTGGGGATATGTTACAACTAATGACCAAAAGTGATGTCATCATTAGTTTTCCACCTCTTCTAGGGCTGCACTGAAACAAAATAAGGGAACGTAAATTAGTGATATCCATCCAGATACGTAGTTAGCAAGATGAACTCATGTGGCCTTCCGTGCATCCCTTGCTTTGTGGGATGCTGGTGGTCCATCCCTCTCATTATGTTTGGCTTGTGAGCAAATCCAAGCTTCCCACAGGTGAACAGGCACCGGCCAAGAACAGGGACTGCAAGGTTTCTTCAGCCAAATTCTGTTTTGAAAATTATGTTTTGACTTGTAAACCCTGAGGAATTCAGATCTCAAGGCAGAGGAAATGTTGGAAGGGGTCAGGCGAGCTGTGCTCCCTCTGTGTTACTCGGAGCAGCAAATAGCACACGTTCCAGGGCAACATCTGATTTTCTGCTTTTACGAGGCAGATGTTTAGGAGAACTGATCTGCTGTTTATTTTAATTGCCATCTTCCAAGCCTCCTTCCTACATGCACGCACACATTCAGAGATCATAAATAAGGATTCTTCAGATTATGCCGTTTTGTGGGTAGCCAGCCCTGTCTTCCATCAGTGTCTGGACAGGGCTGTGTGCTGCAAACCCAGTTCCCCTTGCACATCAGTTTTACAGTGGTGCAAATTAACTGGGTCTAATTCCTTTCTCAATGACACTAGCATAAATCTGAAATCGCTCCACTGACGTCAGCACTGTAATGGCAGTGTAAGGGAAAGTTAGACTCCCTCGACTTCAGAGTGCTGATTTACACTGGAACAGGAGTAAAAGTAGTTGGGCTCAGCATGTCCCAGCACTGTGTTACTGAATGTCAGGCCAGGGATTGCTCTGGGGTACATTGGTGACAATGGAGAGCAACTCCACAGATTTTGCTGGCATTAAGTTGATGGGAATGAGCTGTACCTTCACCACAGTTTGGGTCTCAAAGAGCTCTGAGTAGTAGGTAATTAATGAAAAGAAAAGATAAACCAATGCTCCTATGTAAAGTGATTATTCCCATTGCCTGTCACTATTCCAGAAGAGTCATATAGGGATGAATCTGACCATTTGGCTTGTGCTGTGATGATGGAGAGCAAGGCAGCAGTACCCTCATATCTCGATGGACACCAGGCAGGTGTCCATGGAGGAGCTGATGGTCCTTCCTGAAGACAGAGGACATGTGGAGGAGCTGCCCTTGCAACTGGTGCTAAGAGCTAGTCTGGAGGTGTGGGAATGCTGGCTGCAATTTTCTCCTTTGAGAGGACACAAACAGTTGTAAGCATTCCGTGCTGGCAGCATTCAGGGTGTTAATCCATGCTCACTTGTTTCTCTATATTTTCCCACCTTGTCTCTAAAAGGCTGGAAGTGAAAGCCTGGCTGTAAAAGAGGTGCTGGCCACACTCTGCATTGCTGTGGCTTCAGCCTCTAGGCTGCAGACTTAAGCAGAAGAGACAGGAAGTGGATATTTCCTCCTGAAGCTGTAGGGCTTCCCAAATGACCTTGCTGCTTAAAGAGAGTGACAGGGAGGGACTGGGTTTCTGGTGGCTGCTTTTTGAGAACTGAAATAGCCAAGTGGTCACCCCAGAGTCTGTCAGCCTTGCTCCATTAAAGCCAGAGGAGACAAGCTTATCTATAGCCCTCTTCTGATGGCATCTAGCCAAACTCTTAATTGTTCATAACTGACTTTCTTTTTAATGGCACACATTTGCTCTGAGTGGCTGCGTTTGCACACAGTGAAATGCAGCCACGTGCGGCATAACTGCTTCAAAGTCAGTGAGTTTAAATGTGGTGCATGTGAGCCACCAGGTAGCCTGAACCCCAGCTGGGTGCATGAAATGGTTTCCACACCCATGCTGTACAGCCATGGGGCTGCTTTGAGCTCCAGACATGGGTTTTGGCAGGCTGAACCTGTGACCTGTGGCGACTCGAAGGTACCGCCCTCACCCTCACCTCCTTATCCACACACTGTGGAAGGTGGCCCCGTGGGGATGAAATGAGAGTGAAGGGGGCATGGCCCCAGTTTTCCCACCCATTTTGTTCTCACTAGCAGTGAATAACTCAGGGAGCAGCAGAGTTTACCAGTCCTGGAACAAAGCTGTGATTATTGCCATAGAAACCAGAGCTTGAATGTGAAGCTCATCCAATGGGGCAGCAGGAAGAGGATATTGGACTTCTGCCTCCTATCAAAGCTTATGTGTATGGGTTGGATCTGGAATACCAGAAAGTCGCTGTTATAATAATCATGTAATAAAATACCCAGATAACAAGAAACATTGACTTCTTTTGGGTTTCTAGGGAGAACTAAGTCAGGACCTTGGGGACTGACCTGTGAGCAATGAGGGTGGTTATCAGCTCCACTTGCAAAGAGCAAAGCTCTTTCCAACTGGTAAAGGAGGCAATTAAATCACAGTGGCTGAGGGATGCAGAGTCAGAAACATAACCTCGCTCTGCTTCATGGCTCCCTGAATGCAGACATGTAATTTGTTTAGAGAATTCCCTCCTCCTCCTCATTTGAACTCTCTACATCAGTGGCTTTGCCCTGGGAGCTTCCAGCATGGTTCAAGTTTCCTTGTAAGCTGACAAGCTCCATCTATAGGATAGTCGAAGAAGAGTCCTTTGGCTTCAAGCTGATGAAAAAGGGCAAAGAAGCTTCACTCAGAGATTCCAGTTTTGTTCTGGAAAAACTCCAGCATGCTTAGCATACCACATGGCAGAAAGTCACTGATTTCATCCTTGTTACTTCATATTTGGGTATAGCTTTCCTCCCTGCTTACACTGCCAGTCCTCGGTCCCAAGCTGCATGACTGTGGGGCTGTTGTCTGTGGAAATTGCTGGGAGTTGTGGACCTGCTGTTATTCCACATGGGAAATCTCAGGGTTTTCTGAAGAAGTCCTGATCTGCAAGATTTCTGGGCTATGGTTATGATACCTTTAGGTTCTGATAGCCCACAGGGCCCCATGGTCTAAACTGAACAGTAGCAATTAACACGTCCAGATCATCTAAATTCAGCTGATTTAGCAAATTAGTTTCTCCTTAGCTTGATGTTTAATGATTGCCAGCCCCAGCCCACACTTCACTGCACAGGCTGCGCCAGCAGAAGTCATTGCAGTCCACAGGGGATCTTTTTTGTTTAGAAGGAAACACAAAAGGTGAAGGAATTTTTGGAAGGAAGGAATTTTTGGAAGGAAGGAATTGAAGGAAGGAAGGAAGGAAGGAAGGAAGGAAGGAAGGAAGGACGGACACACTTTGCAGGGCAGATGGAGTGTGAGCAGTCTTTTTAAAAAGAGATGCTGGCAACTGACACTGTTACAAATCATCTCTCTCATGTTGGAACTTCATCTTTGAATTGCACAAGAAATAGAACGTCTTTTTGGGTACCCAGAGTTCTTCTGAGAGAGGCATTGTGTTCCCAAAGAACAGATGTAGTTTTTTCTTTTCTGCAGATCCATTTTGGTTTCAAATGCTGCTTTCTCTCCACACAGGCACAGACCATAATCTTCAACATGTACTTATTTTCAAATAAATAAAAGCACAAGCATATCCAGTACTTGTTCCTTTTTCTGTCTCAAGATTAATTTCCCATTTTCCTATCGAACATGTCTGTCATTCAGGTATCTCCACAATCAAGAAAAAGCTGTGTTTCTTCACTTTTGCAGATTCACAGATATTAAAACTAGAAGGAAATGTGTTCTCATCCCCTGGGCATCTGACCTGAGTGTATATCTAGAGATGCAAGAGAGACGTTTATTCCAATTTTTTCATGCAAAGCTTTGCTTTTTGGTAGCTACTGTGGGAAAAAAATCATTGTTCAGGTACTAAAGCACCCAGCTGTCCAGGGGGTGCAACCCCTGCCAAATGCCTCAGTCGATCACCGCTCATGCAGCCCAGGAGGTGCAGCATCGGTACACGATGCCATGTATGGGCAGGGCACCATGACGAGGGTGGGCTGCTCCTGGTGCTCATTCATCCATGGGCTCCTTTGGGGGGTGTCCAACAGCATCTGGGGAGGGTGTCTGGAGGCTAAGATAGAGCCCATGGATGTGGCATACACCAGGCAGGACCAGCAAGGCAAGGGAAGTGTAATCTCTCGCCTGTCTTCAGCATCTAAATCCCTCCTCTACCCTAACCTCTACCATGCTAAACTGAAGCTTTTTTTCTTTCTTTCTCTGTCCCACAGAGATCCCTGGGTGCCCAGGAATGGTTGAGAGCTGAACAGGCTGACCTCTCTTCCTCACCATCCTGAGCTCATGAGGGCTCTGAAGAGATTGAGCAGCAGCATGGCCTTGCTTCTCTGAGCCTGGGGATGCTGTGGGAAGTGATTGCCTTGGCAAATGTCTTCATCCCAACCCATAGCCCATCATGCATCACCTCCAGGAGAAGCTGATGAAGGATAACCAGAGGACCAGGAAAGGCTCTGCTAGCCTCGGAGGACACAGATGGGGGACAGGCACTAAGAGAGGCTCTTTGCAGGAGTCACTGCATATGAAACTGGCTCTGGAAAGAAGCTACAGGAGCCCTGTGAACTGAAGGAGGCGAATGTTCAAATCACCACAAAAGGTGCAGCGAGATTTCCCTTGTACAGCATCTCTGGAAAGCACTTTCCAAAAGGAAGGGGGTATCAGGACCACGTGGCCATCTCCATGGCTGGTTTGGAAGAAACATGGCAAGGTCAGGTCAGAAGACCGGCTCACAGCTGCCTCTCCATGTGCTGGCTGGGGCTCTGGAGACACAGGGATCTGACCAAGACTGAGAGACAAGGGGCATGAAGGATAGCTTTGACTTATTCTGTCCTTGTTTCTCCTTCTGGTGTCCCCTCTGTCTACCTCTTTTTCCCTCTAGGCCTATGTGTACTGCCTGTGGGGCCCAGAGCCTCCCCAACAAGCAGAAGTATTAGCACAGGGCACATCATGCACTGTGCATGACCGTGGTGTGCAGTGCTGTGCTGTTGGTAGATGGGGCTGACATTGCACAGTGCGGATGTAGCGTGGCCTTCCTTTGCTCCTTATGCCACCACTGCAACTGCAATGCCTGGAGTTCAGACTGGAGAAAGGCTTGAACCTGGCAACCAGTCACACGCTAGCATGACCAGCCATGCTTGTAAGCCAACTTTTAACACCCCAGCCCAAAAACATTATAGAGCATCCATCCCTCTCCTGTAGCTGTGGAAATGAGCACGGCAGCACACACAGCTCCTGCATTGTGGATTGTAAAAAACTCACTAAGCAGAGAAAGGGACAGAGATGGAGGGAGTGGCAGGGGCTCAGACAGAAAATAGTAGGAAAAACTGATTCAAAACCATAGGAAAATGTGCACCTCTTAATTGCAAGTGATGTCCCAGCTGCAGACTGTCATGCCCAGCTGGGCAGCTGCAGGTGTCTGTTCACTGAGCTGCTCCAAGAGACTTTGGATTAAATCTCTGGATTTGCTCCCAGAGGCCTGGGCAAAACGTGCTGGTACCGAACTGTGCCGGGAGCCCCATCTCAGACCTTCTTTCTTGGGCTTCCAGCTGCAAACCCTTTCCCTCATGTGCAGTCCTATTTATTTATTTATTTTCTTGCTGCTTGATGCAAAAGCTGCTAACAGAGCACCCTCCTGACTCACATCTGCAGCCGAGAGAGGATGGTGAGAAGAAACGCAGTGTGTCTGTGAGACAGGAGTGGGCCGAGAGGCAGGCATATGCCTCAAGGGGGCCACATCTGGGCACACACACGGGGTATGCGTATGAGGCAAGAGGAAAAGGCTGTGGTTAAACCAGAAATACTTTCCCTGGGGCGTGCGTGCAATTTTGATTTTTCAAGAATGAAGAACAGGCTGGGGCAAACCTTAGCTGGGGCCGGCAGGACAGCTGCAGGCTACACAAGCTCTGCAGTGCCCCTTTAGCCAGATGTTTTCCATGCAGCTGTGCCTGTGCAGGGGTACATGGCTCTACAGAAGCTGCTTGCCCAGATCATGCCCTCCCAGTGCTCCCAGCTGTGTCCCAGTGCAGAGGGGAACCATTTTTCTGGGAGAGGGGGGCTGTCCCATGCCCTGCTGCTCTCCCACAGCTGCCATGCTCAGGAGGAGCCAGGGCACCCCAGTGTTCCGTGGCAGGGCTCCCAGCTGCCCCAGGGGAGCCTGGCTTCTCCCATACCCTTCCCTTGGGGATGCCCCACCAAGGCTTTGTCCAAACCTGTGTGGCTGCTGAATGGAAATGTTTCCCAACCAAAACCCATTCCTCAGAAGATTCCTGGCTGGCTCTAGTCACTTATTACATACTGGAAACACTGCCCTTGGGATTAAGTTTTCGGGTTAGAGACACACATGGGATCACTGTAGTTGTTTTTCTCACAAATCCTCTCATGTGCAGGAGCAGGTAAGTGAAATGGATATACTTGCTCTGGTAATTTGCCAGCATGGCCCAAAAGCAGTGACCTGCATATTGCTGATTGCTTTCTTGCAGAGTTATAGGAGTTGGAGACAGAAGAGATGTATTACAGATCGATCTGCCTATGACCCTTCAGGCTTGTTCCATGTATTACATTCACCAATGGTGTGCTGGGCCTATTTTTAAATGCCCTGTCACTGGGGTTACTGTGTTGTCCTTTGGGAGATTGCTCTGTAGTCCAAGTCAGGAGCTGATATTAGTATTCCACCTGCATTTCCTCCTGAAAACTTCATTCCATTATTGCTCTTCAAATACCTGCTGCTCATTATGTCCCAGTCAAGCTCTACCAGTTGACCTGCACTCCTTTTTCTCCTTCAAGAGCCTCTCTAGCTCCCTGACTGCTGCCCTTCTCTGTCCTTCCCATGGTTTGGCACAGAATGAGCCTGCTGGCTAATTCAGCCGTGCAGAGTCTGTCAGGGACCCATACCCACCAGGGGAGCAGCTGGCACCTCTGGCAATGCCCAGACTCCCCAGGGTCTGTGGAAGTGCTCGCTCCCTCATTGCAAAGCATATGGGAGGCAGAAAATGAGCAGACACAGAGATGTGTCTGTAAGTGGACCCGCATTGGCAATGAGCACCCATTCAGAGCCTATTGGGAGCGGATGTCTGCTGGGGATAGCACACAACAACATCTCCATCTCAGCAGAGCCCACGCTGAGCAGTGGAGGTGGGTGATGCTCCCATTTTGCCTGTGCAGCCATAGCAGGGCTCATGGCAGAGGAAAAGTCCCTGCTGTGGCAGGGAGCTGTTTTCTGCTGCCTGGAAATTGTATTCGGGGCTGGAGCCTCTGCACTGAGGGAGCCCTATGGCAGGATGGGGGCTCAGCAGGCTCCACTCATGCGGAGCGTTGGCTTGGGGAGTCTTTGTGTAGAGCGCTCGGTTGGAGCACCATTGTGATTGTAAGAGCTCTGTTCTTCTCGCCGAACAAATTGTTCCTACAAATAAAGAATGAAAAGTCCTTCTCTTCCCACTCCTTTCTTTACGCTGTGCAGTGAGCAGCACCAGAGGAAGGGACTGTGCGTGGGAGCAGAAAGTCTCTGTGCTCCTGCAGATGCTGGGACAGCTCATGGGGAGATGTTGGGGAGAGGCTGATTGCAGGCAGAATAGTGGGGGGAAATCGAAACACAAAGTACACCAGAGCAACTTGCAGGGCCTCTACATGGAGATTGCTGATGGATAACTGTGTTGCAATATCTCTAGACACTGTAGGAATGGGCCTGTGGGACAAGGCCAGCAAGGAGCTGAGCAGCAGCAAGGCAGCCTGTGTAGGTACCGGTCCTGCAGGTCCTGTGGTGCAGAGGAGGAGGAGGACAGATCAGAGAAACCAAGGAGGAGAAAAAAAAGACAGATGAAGGAGCGTGCTGAGTCCCCCAAGGGTTTCACAGGATGACAACAGAGGAATCTGGAGTCTCCCATGTGACAGTGTGTGTCCCGGGACTGGTTCTTTGCTCAAACATCAGATCAGTGACAGAGCTGAAGGCTCCTTAATTCCTCCTCTCAGTCCCCAGCTGTTCTCCCCAGTGACGTGAGGCAGGGTGGCAGGGACAACATTACAGCTTTTCAGAAGCAATTGTCAGGGGAAGAATTTAGTCCCCAAACAATGAAAGAATCAAAATTACACATTTCCAACAGAATCCATGATTAGAAAACTAATCGTCCCAATTTAAAACATTGGAGGGCCTGGAGAGCCCTGATACATAAAGATGCTCAAGGCAGTGCTTGTGCTGTGTCTGCCAGCAGCTCTCAGGCTGCCAGTGAGCACAGGGCTTCGGGCAGCATCCACACTGCAGGTCCTCACCACCTGGGGACCAGTCCTGTACACAGAGATATCGGGGGAATTCGGTATGTCTTTTATCAAGAAACAGAGACAGCTTTGAACTGCTGTGTAACATTATGCAGGTCTCCGCAGTGCCATACATCCACTTTTTGGTGTGACCGGGAACCACCAAAACACAGCATCTCTCATCCCTTCTTTCTAAGCACATTTCCAAAGCCACTTATGGCTCAGACCCTTATGTGCCAGCCATGTGCAGACCCAAGCACCTACTCATCTACATTAAAGAGGCTTGTCTAACCTCTGCAGGCCTCCAGCAAGCTAACAGGATGGATTTTCTCCATCTTCTAGACTTTGTATCTGGATTTACTGAGCTCTGGGGTCAGCCCTGGGTTTTGGGACTGGATAAATTGTGAGCTGTATTTGCC
Organism: Mesitornis unicolor; assembly: GCF_000695765.1. Lineage (NCBI taxonomy): Eukaryota > Metazoa > Chordata > Aves > Mesitornithiformes > Mesitornithidae > Mesitornis > Mesitornis unicolor. The sequence continues at coordinate 60,772 of NW_010161905.1, read as the reverse complement.
AAGAGCACACACAACCCCACTGCCTCCAGACATCCCAGGATGTGTCCAAATATCTTTCTAAAGTTCCTAAAGCTTCAAAGCAATCCAGAGAAAAGAGTTGTGAGGAGATTATTGCAGCACATAACTGCAATAAACCTTTTCTTCATCCTTTCATGGTTAGAGGTATGAACATGAATTATGGCAACTTAAACCTCTTGAGAGCAGCATATAAAATCGCTTTCTCAAATGGCTGGTAAAGAACCTCGTTAAGCTAAGATGTCAGCACTCGCAAATGCTGCTGTCTGAATGGGGCTATTTTACGAGTCACTTTAATCCTTCCAGGAATAAAATGACCCCTTTCCACCCGCACTGAGCAGCAGATTCACTCTTTGCTCCTTGTTTTCTGACCTGTTTGTTCATTTGAGGCTCTGGCATCGTCACCTCTCACAGCAGATGAGATGCCTCATAACTTGCAAATGTAAACAGATTAATAAAAACTCCACATCTGGCTAGCTTCCACGCTACCTGGCAAATAGCAGAGACTATAGAGGAGCCAGGGGCTTTTCATGTGCAGCCAGCAGCAAAACATGGAGGAAAGAAATGTTCGCTTGCTCCAGACGCAACTTTCAGGGTTGTTTTGTTAGCTGCCACACAAGCAGGGCTCCTGGTCCCCAGCAACCCTCATAGGACACCATCCTGCAGTCCCCAGTGCTTCTGGGTATGGATTTTTCTGGAGGCTGGAGGAGGACTGGGGGGATCATGCCCTCAAGGGTGGCTCAGTTCCCACACTAACCCAAGAGCCATGGTCCCTCCCTGAAGCTGATTTCTGAGTCTCTCAGAAACATTTGTGTTCAATTCTGTAGGCACAAATCCCAGCAAGTGTTGGATTAGATAACTTCTTGCTGGTGATTTACCATAATCTTGATTATTATGAGAGAATGTTTAAATCCCAGTTGCTCTGTTTTGGTCTCCATGGAAATTCATAAAAGAGGTCACTTTTCGATTGCAGAATCCTGATACTGAGGGGAATGATTTCGCCTCATCAGCTGGGGAAGTGATGGGGGCTGGGTTATTTGCCTGCTTTTATTTTTGTACGGGTCTATCAGTGAAATTCATAATGAAAATATGAGTCTGCACAAACCAGGCTGTCATCTGACTGCAGGAAACAAAGAAACAGGAAGAAGGGGTGTTTCAGAAGTCGAAATTATGGTAATTAAAGCACAAAAAATAGCAGCAAAATCTATCTGGGCATCAGAAACACCAGGCTGGTTTATCGATGCTGCTTCTCTAAAGACTGTTGTGACTGCAGGCTGAAAGAGGAGAGAAATAGCTAATGCTGTTTTTAGCCATTAACTATTTTGCAGCCTGCATGCAGAGCTCATGTTTTTAAGAGTTAATCCTCATTCAAAGCCACCCAAGCCAATGGAAAGGTTGTATGGGTGTCCGGGGGTGCAGATGACTATTAACTGTGTTTGTATTGGCAATAGCAACCAGGCAACCGAAGCAGGGAGCTCCATGGCTCCGAGTATTGCACCACCCATGTGGGCAAGGGGCTGGTCCTGCAAAGCTCAGGATCTGGACTGGCAGGAGGGGCTAAGTAGGAGAGTAAAAGACCAAAGAGGAGGCATCCCAGGGGTAGCAAACAGCATGTAAGTGTTAACCTCTGGTTAAGCAGAGGTCACCTAAACATCAGGAAATGATGACTGTCCTTTGCTAGGATAAACTGCCTCTAGATGGGCTATTTTTCTACTGAGATTACAAAAGTGCTTTGGAGTAGCTCACCTGGAGGTGCTTGCATTTGGCCAGACAAATCCTGGCCACTGGCTCTGCTCCCTGCAGCCTTTCCAATGATTCGGTACTGTAATGGGGACCTGGCTCTAGGGCAGAGGTGCATTTTGCCCCTTCTGCCAGCCATCCCAGGGCAGGGAATCCAGCAGTGCTCTGCTTCACAGAGCTGCCCATTCCCGTTTGCATCCTCCCACTTCCTTGATGCCCCGCAGGAGCATCAGCCGCTGCTTCTTCCAAGAAACATGCAAAAATTGTAGAACCAGAAAGCAATTGCACAACGAGCAGCAAGCTTGCACAGGCAGGTTTTGAGGAAGATTCTGTTGTTGGTTTGTTGGGTTTTTTTTTAAGGCGATATTTGTCATCTTTGAAAAATAATTTCAGATGTTCCTTTTATAAAAACAAATGGTCACATCTCCATTGCCACAC
>NW_010161905.1:44831-58517 GCF_000695765.1 Mesitornis unicolor | reverse complement strand
TTCATTTGGAGAAGTTTTGTGATTTTTTTTTTTTGAACAAGAAAGGAGGGGGAGGGGAAGATGAGAACACCCTCAGCATCAAGTAGACGAGTGCATTCAGGGACAAAGCAAATGAAGAGGAAATTAAATTTTTCAGTTTTCTTTTATCATCAAAACCAGAGGAAAATGAATGTGTCAACCCAAAATGAAGTTTACCATGTTTCAGAGATTCCCCCTATGAAAGCATAATCAAAAATGCCAGGGATTTTTTTGAGAAAAGGATGGATTTGATGGAGTCTGACTCTTTGATCCCCAAACTGTGGCTAACCAGATTTAAACGGCACTTCCAGCTCTATCCTGTGGCTGCAGTTGAGTACTTCATGCTGGTCCTTTTACAAACTCGGGATGGTTTTGGTAAACAGCCTGAGAATTCTACTTGGAGATCAAGCCCCTGTGCTGCACAGACATCCCACACCCTACGGGATTTTTGGCAGGATGGATGGAGGAGGGGGAGCTCTTGCTTGCCCTCCTGTGCTGCTGCCTGCACCCCAGCCTTTAACACATTCCAGGTGTTTCTTGCAGGGAGCCGTGGGATAACGGCATGAGGAATTACTCTGTGTTTGCCAGCAGCTGCGGGGCTGGTGGCTCCAAGCAGCCCGGTCGGCCACGGCAGCTCCAGGACAGCACCTGTTGCTGTTGAGGCTGTCCTCAGCGGGGACTCAGTGCTATTTTTGCAGCATGCTTGAGGGCAGGAAAGATTAGCATGCCCCAAATGCAGAAGATCCGGGCTTGTTATGATCAGAGAGGGCTCAGGTTTGCTCAGCAACAAGGACTGCCCCATCTGGGGACAGAGAGGTTTTACCTGGACCTCCTCAGGCATAAAGGGAGCAGGACCAGAGCAAGACACTCAGAACTCACCACCGACAGCAATGGGGACAACAATAGCAAGTTTGCAGCAATTTTGGGGTGGTTGAAAGGTGCTGACCAGAGGCTGAATCTTCTCTACACGCATGATGCTGAGCAAAGCATCATGCATCTACTCTGGGCTGGGATACAAGAGAGACACAGCCCCTAGGTGGGGGCTTGAAGGAGGGAAGCAGGAAGAAGAGAAACTTTTTCAAGGATCAGGGAGATTGACTGAAAAGGGACAGTCATCTCACAGATCAGAAAAGCCAACAGAGGAACTTCACAGAGGAAAATTTTCTGGTTGACAGGAGCCAGATCATGTAGTGGCACCCGTGGATGCCAGAGGAGCTCCAAAGCTGACACCTTTCATAAAGATACACCAACAGGGCACATCCCTGTAAAGCTTTCAAAGAGTGTTGTTTTCATCCTGCTGCAATCAAACCTGCCAATTCTTCTGCCACCTGGAGCCCTGACTCTGCCTGCAGCCTCCCCTCTCTTTTTTTTGGTCCTGCGGAGAGGGGGGATCAACAGCCCACAGTGCTTTTTTCCATGTGGATAGGGCAATCTCCGCCTCTTGGGCCCCCAGCAGCTGAGCTGTGCTTCTCCCAACCAAAAGTATTGCTCAGAAAGGGATGGATAAACCATGGCACTCATGAGATGAACACAGGCAGTGGGGCTGGGCAAAGGAAAAAAAGCAGGCACAGTGAGGCTGGAAACAAAGCTCCTGAGGCAAATGCCCCAAAACCTCAGGGGAAGACCATTGTTCTGGTTTTGCCCCCATTTTCTTCCTCTTTGTAACTGATTCATAAGACACACTTGTGTAAGGGGTGCACACTCAGAAAAAATAGTGGCAAACACTCCAGCTATCCCTGAGCCCAGCAGGTCTGAAGCAATGCAGTGCTGGTGGGGTGACAGAAGCAGCCAGGTTTATCAGCAAGATGCCACTGCAAATGTGTCATGGGAAAGATTCAGCAGATGCAGAGCTGGGGAGTCACAACTGCCGTGCTTCAACTTTGGCACATGGAGAGAAATTGAGCATACTTCTCAGGAGGAAGAGAACAAGCCTGTCCCCAGAATAGAAATGAACACCCATTTCATTAGCTAAGACTTCCTTGTACTTATTTAAGCATCGATTCCTGCGGCAGTTGCGCACTGTATCGCACTGATTAACAATTACAGAATGTACCAGAGCCGCATCACCACAGCACAGCTGGAGACTGCGGAGCTGACTGGGGTGATGCTGTGTCAGCCTGGTGCCTGCATCTACAAGGTTACTTTTAATAGGAACCACTTGCTGGATAGCTTTGAAGGAAGCAAACGTTTTTAAAGTCTCTTTTTTTCCTTTGCTGTGAATTCCCCTTAGGTCAGCACTCTGTAGCTGCTTGATGGAGCAACTGACTGAGCTTTCCCTTTCTAAGACTAATTTGTCTTCTTGCTCTTCTCCTTCTAATATGGGGATGTGTTTCCTCAAAGCCCAGACACACCTCCATGTCTTTGCTACAGGCTGCAGAAGGAGTCCTTCAGCTCAGAACTGGTCCCTGCAGTCTTCTACATGGCTGGTGAGAAGAAACAGTCTCCGTCTATCCATGAACACATCTTCCAGGTATTTCATGTCCCATCCAATGACAGCTCAGGCACTCCTGGTTCCAAATTCCACACATTTGTCTCCAAAGCTGAAAAGGACCCATCTGGGGTTGATTTGTCTCATCCATTGGGAGATTGAGCTTCCAGATTCAGCCAGACGAGGGTATCAGAGAGCAATGCAAGGGAGGCTTTGCTCCACCAACACGGCCTCTCTGCAGCCTTCCCAGAGCCGGGGAACCAGTCCGATGGCTCCCCTGAATGAATTGGGATCAGCTTGAAATACAGCGTGGCTCTCTGGGTTTGAATCCTGCACTATTATTAACTTGGCCGAGAAACAAGAAAACCTTGTGCCTTTGGCCAGGGCTTGCTTGCTTTGTGTATTCCCCATCTTCCTGTGGGACATCAGGTGCAAAGGTGGCGGCGTCAAGTCCTCCTATCGTACAAGATGAACTTGTCCAGAGAGGAGCCTCCACACAGTACCACAGCAGCACCGGAGTGGTTTCCTACCTCCCATCGGGCAGTGATTCAGAATGTAAGAGCCTATATCCACAGAGGTTTGGGTGCTTGGAGGTCACAGGGGCTCACTCAGTCCTCCTGGCCTGCCTGCAGCACTGCTGCTGGCTATGCTAATTCTGCATGGGAACATCCATGTTTCCAGAAACTCCAATAAAATAATGGGCTCATCACTATTCATTCCTTAGGTGCAGATTCTCTTGTGCCCACATGAATCCTAATGTGATAATAGGGTATTAATGTGGGTGCCCTGGGTGTCCCTGAGGAACCAGCACTGATGCAGAGTGCTAATAGCCCATCTTCATTTCCACTGAGAAGTTGGTCCACATGGCACACACTGACTTTAACCCACTCTGAGCAAGCTCTTCATTCTGGCTGCGGTTTCTTTCTGCTGACAGTAGAGGCTGGTTGCAGCGGGGCAGAGCGCTGTGGTCCCATGGGGAGCCTAGCACAGAGGGGACTGTGGGCATGCCATCACCACTCACTCCTGGAGCAGGAGATGCCTGATGGAGAGTCCCAAAGACGGGGTCTGCACAGCCCCCTATACACATCCAACAACATTTCCCCATCTCTTCTAGCTTCCAGAGCATTAATCCCTCCTACTTTGCTTAAATCAAGCCATGGTGCCTTTACGTGCAGCCCCACCTGCCCGGGCAGGCAGTGCTCTGCAGAGCAGCACTGAATATGGCCAACAACGTGGATCCTCATCCCCAGGAGAGGAAGGGAGGTTTATCCCCTGGCTCCTCAGCTCATGCCCTGTTTATAATCCAGAACCAAGGGTCTGACTCTCTGCTACAGCCTGACATACTGAGCTTCCTCCCTCTGATCTGGGCAGGCAGCTGCAATGTGAAAATGAGGTAGCTTTAATTAACTTCAAAAAAACCCAACCCAAACAGTATCTCTGGGGAAGGAGAGAAAAAAGAGAATTTACACTGGTGGTTACAGAGCTGCTCCTACCAGCTGAGGGATGTCTGGGACAGTGGGGAGATGGGAAAAAAGATTTGAGAAAAAAGACTTCCAGAGAGACCCAGACTGGGAGATGAAACATTGAATAGGGTATATTTTATACGTAAAATGTCTGCCGCTGTTGGAACCCAGGCTGTTAATTGGATTGACAATCCTTTTGATCTTAGATATATTTCTCGTGGCTGATTCATGCTGAGACATCCTTCTGACCTTTTGAATATTCAGCATTTTGGGGAGAAGCAGCTTTCTTTTAACAGACTGAGCAATAAAGCAGTCACTGCAGCAGTCCTTCTCATTTTCTTCCTCATGATGTGTCAATATCTGACTAATGAATGTAGTCAATAGCTGAGTAACTTAACTTGATTAGAGCGTGGCCCTACCAGAGAAAGTCTCCCATGAACAGTAGTGCCAGGTGAGGAAGACCAGGCCTGATGGGACAAGTGGCAGCTGTTGCTCCAGGTCTTCACCACAGGCAGCTCCATAAAGTGAGTGTTGAGATGAGCTCAACTTAAGGCTGAGGATCACCCATAGCAGCAAGATGAGGACAAGGCAAACACACCAGCATCAGCCCAGACCCGTGGTGCCTCCTGTGGATGCAGAGCGCAGATAGAGCCCTGGGAGCAAGGCTGCCATCTCCATTCCTCTTCCTCAGTCAGGGAGGTGGGTGGCAAGCCCATGGCACCTCAGGAGCAAGGGATCTTCTCTTCACTAGCAGCCCTGCTATACAGACCCTGCACAGATGGGTCTTTCAGTGGCACTGTCGCTTTGCCCCCTGGCATGGCATTTGCAGCATGAAGCATCCCCTGATGTCTCTAGGGGGTGACCAGGGACCTGGCAGTCTTGCCTGTTTTCTTGGCGTGTGACAAAGGTTTGTTTGTCAGGAGAGCTCCTAATGAGCTCCAGTAATGTTCCCTTGGGAGAGACTAACACTAAAGTCTTTGGGAGATAAATAAAGCTTCTGCCAGGCTGAAGGGATTTCTTTTAGCAACAGCGATTTATCCTTCATGGCTTTATCCAGTATTTATTTCCTGGCTTGTCTTCTTCTGGATCAGAAAAACTCTGTTGTGGGGACTTCTGCAGGAGCTCTGCAGGCTGGAAGAGTGCCCATCAGGGACCTTGTGCCCGTATGTATATATGTGACTGTTTGTTGGGGTGGTAATTCTTGATAAACCACATCCAAGCTGGATCTCACCTCTCATTTATACAGGTGTAAATCCCACATCGCTCCAGTCCCAGCAGGACTCAGACACAGCCAGACCCTCCAGAGTTACTAAAGCTCTGCTTTTTCCTGAAAATCTCCCTTGCTCAGGCTCCCCTACAACCTCACATAACCCAGTCCCAGCTCCCAGGGACCCTTCTCAGGGTGGTGTTATGAGAGGGGAGAAAAAAGAGCCTGACTCACTGGGTCCTGCACCTGCAGCTGCGTTTCCCTCCAGCCTGGCTAGCAGGGAGTACAGGCTCACATCAGGGCTGTTTTTCCATCCCCTTTTTGGGGTTAATCTCTCCAGGGCAGTGCCGGCTGGAGGAGGCTCCCTGACCCGTCCTGCTGAGGACAGATGTCTGTCTGATGACAGAAGTGCCCTTCACGCCTGCCTGTAACCTTCATCTGCTGAAACCTGGTCCCTCCTGCGCCTGGGGCAAGTGGAGGGGGTCTCAGCCCCAAGAGGAGCAGCAGCGGCAGGGGCAGAGGTGCTCGGTCCTCTCCACCCACTGACAGCTGCAGTAGTGGCTGCAAAGGGACTGGAGACCCACCAAAGAGCATTGCTGTGTTCTGCCAGAAGCAAATGGACACAGCTCAAGATTCACCCATATGGATCTCCCCATTTTCTGCCATTTCCCTCCACCCTCAACAGTTTCGAAGCCAAAGCAAGGAAAAACAACAGGAGTTCAGAGTCAGAAATTTCCTTCTAGCCCTGGATACAGAGAGTTGTGATGTATCTATCTGTATTCCCTGCTCAAATGTAGGGATAAATTTCAGTAGAAGATATATTTATGTTTTTTAGTGATTAGTGCATCCTTCAGCAATGTAAAATGTGCCTGCTGATGCAACAGAATTTATAAGCAAGAGGATCATTTACTATATTAGGAACTGAACCACAGGCCTTTCAACCCTCCCCATAACTAAATTAAATCAATTAAAGTGGTCATTGCCCCCATGACAGCAGCTCCCCAAGGGGTCCTCCACAGCAGCTGGAATGGGGACAGATGTCAGACTCATTCTTGAGGTAGCACCAGCCACAAAGATACCCCAGTGATTAGGTTGGCATATGAAACCCAGAAGAAGGGCAAGAGGAGAGCCAGCACCCCTTGCCTGGCTGTGCAATGCAGCTTGCAGAACAGAGCAAGCACCCTGGCAATGGAGCTTAGCCTTGCTCCCACCTGCAGCTTAGAGAACAGCTCTTCAAGAAAACAGGGTCACCAGCAGCATGGAAGGAACGTGTGGGTCAGCAGCAGTGCCCAGCAGAGAGACAGACATGAGTAGCTCTGACAAAAGAAAGAGAAGAACAACCTTCCTCAGCTGTAACCCCACAGCTCAGGTCATCCAGCAGCTCCCCAGCCAAGCCATATGAAAAGCAAACCAAGGCTTTGTACCTGCACAGCCAATGCTGCCTTCCCTCCATCCCTGCCAGCAGTCACTTGTGCACAGATGAGTCTTTAAATTCACTACAGCTGTCCTCAGTCCACAGCTCTCAGTTTTGTGGGCTGTGGAGGTAATAGGAGCTGGTGCTCTGTTTGTTAAAGTAGCTCTGCAGGTGAGTAAAAGAGAAGTGATAATGGGGGAGCTCTTAAATCCAGCTCAGAGGCAAAAACCTGCAGTTACAGAGAGGAAGAAGGGTTTGGTTTTGCTGTGCATTTATTTGTTGTAGGGGTTGTTATGGGAATGTACCTACTGCTGCTGTTTGCAGTGCCACCCTGCGTGTGATGGTTGTTCTGGTGTTCCTCCATCCTTCAAAGAAAGTGAGCTTGGGAAGGGGAAAGAAAGTAGGGTGGGAGAAACTGGGAGGATTTCCTGGCTGCTAACTCTCATATAGGCAGCAGTAAAGAAAAATGGGATTAGTCTTTCCCCCTGCCCAGGGAATGTGATGTTGAGCAGTGTGGTGGAGGGCTGTGGCCTCACTACAGTAAGGCGCCTCTTGTCAGGAGCCAGAAGTGGTTTCTGGGAGCTTTCATTGCCTGCTCATCTGAAAGTGCCTTTAGAGAGCTGAAAAGCAGGCTCAGCAGCACCATGCTAGGTGGCTGGAGATGTGCTTGCTGGTAGGCATGACCCTACTGGAGCCCTCATCAATCAAACCATCTCTGGGAGCAGCTTTGCTACTGAATCTTCAGTGTGTGGCTGACTACAGTCTTGAGCTTTCTATCCAAAACCATTTTGAAAAATCCCACTCTTTGGCATACAAAGCTCCCTGGAGCATCTTCCCTGTATCTAGTTGGAGAGAAGAAAAAGCCTGAATTTGCAATTACAATGATGGAGGCTGAAAGAAAAAGGTAGATAATATCTAAACCCAGCTCACAGCATAACTGTGTCAGTGGTCAGAGTTAACTGAGCTGGTCAGGCATTTCCTAAATGAAGCACTAACTCCTTCCTTTGCCTGTTTCTTACTTTGCCCCGGGTTCTTTCCTTCTCACCTTTGAGTTTTATGGCTAATAGCTGAAATGTGTCTGGTGTCATGAGGGTCAGAAGGAGCCCTTCCCTCCATAGCTTGTTGCTGGGGGAGCTAGCAGCGTGTGGTGGTGGCTTCCCTTGGGCTGGGAAACAGAATTTCTAAAGAGAAAATCTGAGTCCGATGAAGGCTTGGAGGAGATAATGGGACAAGAACAAAAAAGAGGCTCTGACATTAAATCAAACTAATCACAAGATAATTTTGAAAAGTGTGTTCCTGGCTGCATGATCCACTCATTTGGTGTGAAGCAGCGCACCTGCTTTCCTTTGCCAAGGGTTCATCTTGCATGCAAGTCACAGCAGCATCTTTCTCTACCTGGAAGGGTTCCTCCTGCTTTTGTGTACAGAGCACTTGACATGTTTGCCTTATAGTCTCTGTTTTAAAACACACTCTATTATGTGTATTTATTTTCCCATGTTATCCTGGATCAAGCAAAGCACGTTGCTTCACAAGGCAGCTCTCCAGGAGAAGCCTGAAGACTTGACCCTCCTCCTGTACCTGGGGATGGCAAAGTGATGTGAGGTGTGCAGCTGGGCCCAAAGCCTGCAGGTGGGATTGGCACAGAAGGTGCCAAAAGTAAGCCCCCAGAGTCCAGCGTGAAGCTGTGTGTGACAAGTGGCTCAGAAAGCCACTTTCTCATCTGGGCTTTCCACTAACACCACAACTTTCCATGTGCTGTGCTCCAGCAGACCTCATTTGACACGATGTGAGCTCAGTGCAGAGGGGAGGGGAGCACCAGGCAGGAGGCCTCTATTTCCTAAAATAGCCCTGACAGGTGCCTTTAATATCCTGGCTCCAGTGTGACATGGCTGAGCAAGGGCCATTAGAGATCCTGAAATGGATTTCATCTCATTGAGTCTAACCAGATGTAACCCCGGACCTCCGGGTCACTTTTATTTGTCTGTCTTCTGTCAGGCGCAGGGACTCCAGAGCAGAAACATGCCCACGTGTACGCAGCAATCATCCCGCTGCTGGTGCATGTAGTGTTGGGCTGGTCCAAGCCCGCCATGTGTCCCCATCACAGCGCAGGCATGGCACCAGTCCCTCCTGCCCAGGAAATGCTGGTCTGTGCTGCTGCCTACGATGGACCGATCTTGCTGAGTTGCAATCTGTCTTCCCTCTGCTACTTCTCACAGGGTTTCTTGTGCTTTGTCAGGTCAGAGATTTTTTTTTTAACTGAACCTCTGATTTCACATCTTCTTTTTAAACTGTCACTAACTAGTAGCAACTCAGCAATTTCACTGTCTTGTTCTCTGCTTTATTTTTCCTTTCTTAACTTTTGTGGTTGAGCTCTTGCATGCTGTCTCACTTAAGATAAGAAATAAATACAATGACAGCTCTCAGTAAAACTATGCCCCAGTTCACCTATAGCTACTGCCCCAGATATGTGCAGTGATTGCATCCTGCTGCTCCTACATGGAAATATGTTCCTCCCTCAGAAATAAGTTGAGACATCTCCCATGGAGGCTAGGACTCTGTGGTGGATGGACAATGTTTAGATGGATGGACTCCTGATGAACTTTTGGAAGGCAAAACCGCACTTTTTTTGCAAAAACTGCATTGGGGTTTTTAGGATTTCTTCTCAGCATTGCCAAGATGATGTTGGGAACATCAACTGAAAAACCTCATTTTGCATTTTGTCTTTTAACTTCCTCTGCATGGCCATGAAGTTCTCTCCAGGACAAGAACCATGTTTAGTAATTATTATTCTCCCTCTCTGAAGGAGCCCCAGGGATGCCATCCACAGACAGGTCCTCTGCAGTCTTCTGCCTTTGCTGGGACCTGTTGTGTCCCCTGTCCTTCAGGATGTGGTTTCTGGGCCAGCCAGCTCAGGGTGTGAGGGAGAGGGTCCCGCAGATGGTGGTGGGGTGTGTGATGTATCAGTTGTCTGATCAAGCAGGAGGATGCAAATCCTTCAGGGATGTAAGTTTTTATTAAAAGGCAAGAGGGTAATTCTTCATTTGCAAAGTGACACGATGTTCCACAAGAAAATTAAAAAAAAAGACAGCCAGCAGCATAACTGAAAACAACCCACCCAACCTCAAAATGGTAAATCCAATCAAGCTTTCCTGTTAAATGCAGGCTTTGAAGAACATTGTATTTAATCATTAACAGTGCTAAATCAATATGAATAATCTGAAGTAACTCTGAGCAGCAGGAGCAGTTTATGTTTACGAAGAGACGAATGATGATGCAGCCATAGCAAGTGCAGCCTGAATGCTGCAAAGCCCACTCCTGCCATGGCCTGTACGTGGGAGTGGTGACAGAGGACATGGGCCACTGGGAAGGGTCCCCACAGCTCACCAGCTGAATGCAGGGAGAAAATGTGCACTGAAAACATGTAGGAGGCTGTTCTCTGCCAAGCATAGACCCAGGCTCTGCTGTTGTGTGGGAGAGCCCAACACATAGGTTGTTCTCCGCTCCTCTTCCCACTGCTACTGGAGCTGATAACAAACATCACATTCACAGCACCGTCCAGGACCAAATGATGCTCTCTCCATCAGTCTGCAGGCTCAGCTCCCAGGATCAGGCAGTTACCTCATCTGGACCTGCTGCCCACCCCATGGTGGCACAGAGATAACTCAAGGCAGATTTTGACGTGCTGGCTTGTCCTGGTGGGCCGGTGCAATGAGCAAGATGACAAGTTTGCTTTCACCATATAAGTTGCATTTGTAGGTTTAAAGTGTCCCAACTGCCTCCAGCCCTATATTTTCCCTGATAAAAGGAAAGTCCCAAAGCATTAGAGTGATGCTGTCTGCCTTGAATGATTTGATAGAGAGCGGTAGTGGGTGGATTTTTGTGTGAATCACAGAACTCATAATTGCAACCCCCACTTAACAGACAACTGCTTAAGTTTTTGTTTAAGTTTGTTTGCTGTTCTATTTTTCCTTTTTTTCCCCTGTCTATTTGATAGTGGTTATTCATTTGAGTGGTTTTGTCTGGACATTTTGAGCGGCTAGTTGCCTTTGGCTCTGGGGTGCCAACGATTTTTTAATGATTCCATATGCATTTTCCCCAGACGGAAATGAAGAGAGCCGGAGAAGAGGGTGTGATTTCAAGTTTCTGGGAGCGCTTTACAAACAACTCGGATGATTCAGAAAGTGAGGGTGCTCTTTTAATAACAGGTTTTGTCAGGATTCAGCCAATTAATTTCAAAGAAAAATGAGCAATTTTGTCAAAGCAGCCACTTGAGCTTCCTTCACCTGTTCAGCTTCTCTTCGGTTTCACCATGTCTTATGGCTTCAGCATCCAATTTGAAGGGTGCTAGTGGGGGAGCAGAAGAGCCCTCCAATTCCCATGCAGGCTTTGGAGGAGAATGGCTGCCATCAGTGCCGTGCTGCAGCCCACCAGCTCCTCCTTCCCATGGGGCAGCTTTTGTGAATGTGTTTTGGAAATAGATGTCAGTAGGCAGAGAGATGCCTCAATGGATGCGGGTGACCACCAAGATGAAGACCTCATCTGAGTGCCACTGGGAGGAAAGCGTGGCTCAGCCCTCTGTGGTGGCAGACACCACCCAAGCCATGACCCTGCTGTCCATGGGGAGCTGGTGGCACTGCTCAGCCATAGGATGACCAAAAGGGGTATAAAACACACTGAAAATCTGCAGGAGGCTGTTCTCCGCCTGCACCCCAGGGATGTGGGTATTGGCAGCCCTGGCCGTGTTGTGTTCTGCTCTGAGTGGCTCAAAGCTGCTGTGACTTCCAAGAGTTTTCCAGTCGCCGGATACCTTTTGTCTCTAATGCAGTGCATGGCCACAGCGTTACCCTGCTGTCTCGCAGTACATGGGGACCAGAGCCAACTGTTTTCTGTCCCAACTTATGTGATTTCTTTGATTTCCTCTTCTCTGCACAGTTCCTTCCTCTCAGCAGTTCAGACTTGGGGGTGAGGAAAAAAAAGAGCAAGCCAAAAAACATGTTGCCTGATGAAAAGAGTAAAATAAATAAATAAAGCCATCTTACTCAACATCATTAACTTGGCGCAGCTTGGGCAATTTAATTCTCCCACTCAGAGATTTCCTAGCCAGCCACTGTCAATGCTGAGAGTGAACATAGATTTGTTCAAAAAAACCCTCAGAAAACTGCTGGTTTATTTCTGAAGATTGAAATGGGCTCAATTTTTACACTGGTTTTCAAATTCTTTATCCATGTTTTTCCAAATGCCTTACCCCCAAAAATTAACCAACACGTTACAATACAAGAAGTCAAGTATGAGTTCAGCTTGCACTTCCTGGTGTTTCTGTTCCTGAAAAATGTATCAGAAACGAAAAAGAAAGTGCCTTTGGACAAATCATTAGCACAAAAATGATTGATGACTTGAAACTAGTGGTGTAATCATATATCTTTTGTGAAAATGGAGTATTCCGATGGCTTTTCTCCAGTTTGAAATAGTTAAGAGCAATATTGATCTGGAAGAACAAAAGAATAACAAAAGTCTAAATGACAATTGGCAGCTATTTGAAATAAAACTTCTCTAGCTCTCCAACCTCACAGTCTGCAATCATACAAGTAAGCTTCATTAACTGGGGAAAAAAAGAAATAAAGCATACAACTTCAAAGAGAAAGTTAATAGAGTGATCAAAGTGTGTGCCTCTATACTGGTTTCTGGGTTTATAAAATTTTTAAAAAATGACAAAAGGAGAACATTTACAAAAAGTGCATTTTGTTGTTTGTAGAGGGAGGTGTTAAAGACTCACTTTACAGAAACAAAAGGAGGTCTATCAATTTAGCACACTAAAAAGAAGTTTATAGAGGTGGTTTCCATTGCCTGTAGTTAGATATCCTGCAAATCTTTCTTTCCTCTGCCCAGCTTACTGCATGGATGCCATGTATCCCCCACATATCAGGGCATTCCTCCACATTGCCCCCTATCTTCATAGCTTTTGGCATATTTTCTCCTAGCCCTCAGTGCTCTGGTTAGGATATTGTCCTGCTTTTCCTGCTGGCAGGACTCATGCAGGCCATACATAGCATCCCATATAGCAAAGTTTTTAGCAATGCATTTGGCAAAGCCCAATGCTGTCCTTGCAAGTTCCTTTGCATGGGCAGTGTAGAAGATAAGCATATGTGAAGGACAACGTCTTTGGTGGTAAAAGCTTCCAGAATAGTTGTTCACCTCCTCCTGGTCTTGCCCAGGAAGGTGGCAGTGTGTAGGTGCACCGGGGTGGTCAGTCCTAGTGCTCCCAGCTGTGCAGCAGCTGGTCCATGTTGCCTGGGATTCCCTGGCTTCCATGGTGGGCACCAGGCAGCAGCTCCAGCCCAGGGATTCATCCAGAGATCTGTCCATCCAGAGATCTGTCCATCCGGAGATTTGTCCATCACACTCTTCCCCGTGTTCATCAATGTTTCACACAGTGCCCAGCCTGAAAAAAGGCTTTTGAGCCAATACTGCTAACAAGGGCCCTGTTGTGAACCACTCACTACCTGGAGCAGGGACATCAGCTATCAAATTAATTTTATTAGTAATTACTGCAGACTTTCAAGAGCCATCTGTCTGCTGAACACGCTGTGGTGGCCACACAGCCCCCTGGCTGAGCCCCAACCTGCAGCCCCCCTTCCTGCAATAAATGCGGGCAGGGTGATAATGGCAAATGCTCCATGCTGTGGCCTTGGCATGGTGCAGGATAACACAGAGGAAAAAGTTGCTTGCAAAAAAGAAATTAATGTAATTTGTGTCCTCTCCTGCCATAATGGCAGTGGTACCTGAGCTCTCAATGCACAGCTAGTGCATCAAGGATGAGGCCCTGGTGGCCTACCAGAGACAAGGGACCAAGCCCACTCCCAGTTTTGGCTTGGTTTCCCTTGGTCCCTGATCAACCACTGCCCACTCTCACCCTCTCCAGCGCATTGCACACCCAGAGAGGTGCCAAGGCTGGGAAACACCAGGGCATTTCGGGCAATGCGTACCCAGGGAGCTGGGGGATGCCAGCGGTGCCCAAAACCTCTCACCTGCACACAGCAGACAGCGAATAAACAGGATATTGCATTCAGCAGGTCCTGCCTGAAAATAAAACTGCTGGTTAGTGTGCACTGTAATCTGCACCTTGTTTAGAGGCTGTCAGCAGACTGCACGTCCGACC
>NW_010161905.1:36219-44800 GCF_000695765.1 Mesitornis unicolor | reverse complement strand
TTCCTGCTGCCCTCCCTTGTTATACTTGTTCGTTAAATAAATGTCTATTTTTGTGCTCAGCTTCTGCTTGTTCACCACGTACTCACAGGGAAATGAAGAGCTGTGTTTATACAAAATGGGTTTATTGAAGTATCAGAAAGCACAAATCAATTTACAAACGAAATTATATGGTAGCCCAGGAATCAAAACTGACAAACACAGAGATTTGTTGTTAAATTAATAGCAAACCAAGATAAAAGGCATTGCAGGCCATAAAATTAGTCAGCTACAATATACTCCCTAAAATTTAGAGCTCACAGACTCACTGCTCTATTTCAGAACTAAATAACCATTAGAGGGGTTTTAAAGATCAAGATTGCAGGCCACATGGCAAAGCACATTCCAGAAAGCACTGTATGCATTTTGCAATGGAGGGCTTACCCCTGTTTTCCCATGTCCCTGACATGTGCACGGCCCATGGCATGGGCTGCAGGAGGGGAGCACTGGTACAACTTCTACAGCAAGTTCATTCACTTTTTAAATTGGGCAGAGGCAAATTCAGCACTGCTCCTTGAGCAGAGGCTGAGGACCTCCTCATGTCCCCCTGCTGCTCCAGCAGGACCAAAAGCTGGTGCTTCCCTGGCTGGTTGTGGTACAGGGCTAAGAGCACGCATCGCTGCAGAGCTGCAGAAATGCCTTTTGTTCAGTAAATGAATTAACAAAAGAGATCAGGCTGGCAGAGAGGGCCCACGGCAAACCAGGAGCAGAGCAGTCATCACCCATTGCATGACTAAGAGGCATCTAGGCTGCCCCAGGGCAGTGTAACCCAGCTCCAGAGCCATAAAAGTGATGCAGTGCTGGAAATCACCCTCAAAGGCTCGAGGACAGCCCCTGGGCACTCTGGGTGTGTCAGCACAGGACACTCTAGAGATGCTCCCTTTGCCCTGCTCTGCAGTGAGGAGGGTCCCTGCTGAAAGCCAGGGCCGTGGCGACCACTGATGGTCACCCTTGGACAGGAGGTGCTCTCTGGGCACAGTGCAGCAGCCAGGCACTGTGCTAAGTATGTTTTTCCACTAATAGAGCTCTCCTGGTGTGGCACAAGCATCTGCCTGTGCTCCCTGTTCATCCTGAACGACAGCAACAAGATGCCCAAAGTGTGGCTTTCATAAAGGCCAGTACCTTGGGCTTCGTTTTCTGAGCTCATTTGACATTTTCACACATGTTTTGTAGTGCTTCTCCGACTTCTGCTGCTTGCTCTTCTGTCCTCTAATTAACTAATGAGACATATGATGAAGCCGTGACATGCACAAGAAATGACAGGGCCACCAAGTGCTTCAGCATGGCATTCCCCTCGGGCGCCCTGCTAAGTGGCAGGCACGGGGCAAGCTCTCAGAGATAACACGCTAATATACATTGAAATATGAGTGCTTTTTAGAGTTGGAATAATGCATGCCTCGAAAGAGACTGGAGTATCTCTGATGCCAGGGTGCTCCTACCTCCCTGAGTGCCCAGCGTGGCAGGACATGGGCAGGACATCGTCAGGAGGGGTGGAAGAAGATCTCTGGTGTCTCTGGGAGTCTGCCTCTGCTCAAGGCAGTGTGACACATGCATCTTTAAAGCTGCTATAGAGTTATCGTGACCGCTCATATCTCGAGGATGTGTGCTAAAACTCTCCTGGAATGTTCCAGGCTTTGAGCTAATAAAGCTATAATAAGTAAATTACATTATAGGTATCTAATGTTAATCTCTTTGGTTTTTATTGCCTTTTGTTTATGAAACTAAATACAATGATGCATAATAATAATTAAAGACTGACTGACAAGCAGGAAATCAATCCGTGTCTCCTGAGCAGTCACTGAATACCACTCATTTTTTGAAATCTGTTGCTCTTTTATAAACAGGCAATTATTGCCTTCCTAAAACTGAATTAACAAATTCAGCTGATATACATCTGTAAGTAAAACAGGTCTGGTGGGTGGTGATCATTTCTACAGGCTCCAGCTTGGGCTTCTCTCTGGAAGAGGTCCATGGTGACCCAGCACAGCCATCGGAGCAGCAGGTGCTCCTTGCCATGGTAGTCCCTCTCCTCCTGGCCAGACGCAGCCTCTCCACCTGCTGACCCTGCTTTCAGGCAGCCTTTGAGTTTTGGACCCTGTCCCTCCTGAACACATCGTCCAGGCCAACCCACTGGGTGCAGACTCCAGCCTTCCATGAATGTTTCACTTCAAGATGAACCGAGTAAGCCAATGCTCTGGTATCATTCATGCATCACCATCGGGCATGGTGGCAGAGGGGCAGCTCCAGGTGCAGGTGGTGAAGGTGTGGACACCCCAGCACTGCTCCAGCAGCAGAAGAACCATCTGAGGGGCTGTGGGAAATCTCCAGCAGACTCAAACTTCTCAGATTGGGTTTAAAATATATTTCATTATTTCCTTGGCGGTCTCAAGCCACTGAGAGCTGACGAATCCGTGGGGGTGGGAAGTACAGCCATGGCCATGCTTGTTCACAGGTCACTGAGCAATGATAACGAATTTGTGGCTACTACGTGGCACATCCCTGGGAGCTGCAATCACAGCCCTAGGAGCCTGGCATGGCCGATCTGCCACAGAACAAGAGCCAGAAAACTGGTGTATGGACTGTCCTTCCCTTCCAAAACCATCCCCATGCACAGCCCCACCAGCAATTTTCCCTCTGTGTCCTGTTCGTCCTCCGCTGCCACCCCCGTACCCTGCTGACATCCTCAGCCAGTTCTTCCCAGCACCAGAAAGCAGACATTTGTACCGAGGCGTCCCACTCGTTGCTTTCCCTGGTGCTTTTTCACCTGCCCATGTAAATGTACAGCTTCCCTTGCTGTACCTTGTCTTACATGACACTGTAAAAGCTTCAGGACAGGGGCTGAGTTATGCAGCATAAATGCATCCCTTTGTCTAACTAAAGGCAGCCAGAAAAGGGTCATGTTTATTAATCTGTGCAATTGAATATTAAATACATTTCTTAATACATGGGAGTGGTATCAAAACAGACGAGCGCATTGCCAATCTGAACTGAAAAATTCAGCCTCTTTGGAAAGAAGTTCTCCCTCCTGTCCTTAAAAAGATCCCTCGGCACGGAAATGACACTTACAACTCATCCCAAGGTGCACTCTATGTATAAGAAAATAAAAAGGGTCTGGCAGCCTGGACTTGCAGTAGCAGATTAAAGAAACTCAATCTATTTTCTTTGAAAACAAGAAGACAGATGGGTAACTTGATTACAGACTATAAATGCCAGCTCTGAAAAAACTTTGTGATGATAAGAAGGTCTTCAGCTGAATAGCAGATCCAGAGTCTGGACGTTGAAGTTAGACACATTCAGAATAGGAAGCAGGATAAGTAATTAAATAGCAGAACAGCATGCACAGGGATGGAGTGATTCACTGCTACCTGCAGGCTTTGAAAATCAAGACTGAATGTCTTTCTAAAAGGCTAAACCAGGAGATCTAGGCCCAACAAGGGAACATGCGTTAGTGTCCTAGGGAGCCCAGAATGATAACTTTTGGAATTAATATTTATAAAAACTTGAATAATGAGAAAAAAGTTTAGATTTTTAAAGGTACTATGAGGAAAATAGCAGAGGCTGTAATCCAGCAGTTGTTGGAGCACCATCTGTTTTCCAGACCTTTGAAAACTCCATCTCACAGCAGGCAAACACTGTGGATCCATCACAGCATGGTGCACAAACTGCACGGGTTGGAGCCTGCCAGCCTTGAGAGCATCTCCTGAAGTAGCTGTACCTTGTTTTGGGCTGCAGTTTGGTGCCTGCTGCTTTCAGATCCACAACAAAGCCCGTCTCTATCAATATTAACACACAAATATGCATCAATTACAGTGTGCATACCAGCACACGTTACAGCCGGTCGAGACTGGCCCTTGCTCGCTCACAAGGTGAGGCTCTGACCTCCTTAGAGATGTAGCTCGTGGGAGCCTGGGCAGGGATGCAGAGTTGGAGCGGAGAAGCTCCTCAAGCTTGGCTGGACAAACCTTTGGGGTCCAGAAGGGTAATGTAAGCGTTTACACAATCTCAGTGTCAGAAGCTGGTAATGATTATCATTTATTGCTGTCTAATTGTTTGAGAAGCAATGCATAAACACTGACCCTGGACACATCTTGACTCGAGGTGTCCCTTAGCCAAGTAAATCCAGTTTAATTAATGCTTCTCAGAAGAGAAAAGGACAAGGCTGGCTGTGTGCTGCAACTCCAAGTGAGTTGAGTGTTACCTCATCTCTGTGTCTACAGGCCACCGCAGGCTGAGATCAGCCAACTTGTCTCACTACAAGAAGCCCCAGGCAATGAGGTGGTCACCACCTCAGAATGACAGCCCTGTCACTCACCATGCTGGAGCATGCTTGCCAGCTCATCCCCTATCCTTGGCAGGTACCAACACCCAGACATGGAGTGACACTGAGGGCAGCTACCTGCAGCCTTCTGGAAGTGGCTTGTACTGCGTTTTTTCTCTGAAGCACCACTGGGCTGCAAAGCATCTTCCCACCAAAGATGTTCCACCTTGCTTGCGCTTGCCAGCATCTCTCTTTCCATACCGTCCCTTTCCCCTCTGCTGCTCCTTGTGAGCAGGATGGGACAGAGTAAGAACGTTACCTGCTCCAGAGCCCAGTGCAAACGGGCTACCAGTGAGCCAAGCAGCCCAGTGTACACCTCTCGGGCAGTTCACCGCAGTGACAGGTACAGATGGGCTTTGCTCCCAGGCCTGGGAAGCGGGATGTCCGGGAAGGGCTGTGCTAGCAGGTGGATGAATGCCAGAGCAATAATTCAAATCCCCGCAGGTCCCAGGAGTGGAGAGTGACTCCAGTTCCTCTTCCCTGCTGCCTTCATCTTCTTCCTCTCACCAGACAGCGCTATTCTGCACATCGGCCCAGCTGTGAGCTTTTTGGAAAGTGACACCAAAACAAGGTAGGGAAGGAAGATGCAGGGAGAACATCCAGGCTGGCAGGGACCTCCAGGAAAGCCTGGTGCCTGGTGCGGGGAGGAAAGGCACTGTTTATAAGGGACTGGCCCAGCGACTCGCCTTTGTCCTGATCATGGTTCTTGTTTATTTTTGCAGCAGCCAAGGCCTCTCACCGTTGTTTGAAGACAAGGGAAGGGAAAGGGCTCGTTTCCCTCAGTCACACAGGAATGGCAGCTGCGGTTTGGCAGGGGATGGGTTCGGGATTCCGGCAAGAGCAGAGCTGTGTCTGGGAGGCTGCCTGAGGTCATTACCTTTAGCCTTTAGCCTGGACAGCAGGAAATATTAATAAGCTGTTAATTATTCCTGAGGTTCTCTCTCACATATATACACCCCCTGGACACATGCACTCACATGGGGATGGCAACATCTCAGCCATCCAGAAATGTGCATTTGTCTTTGCTATTTTCTCTCTCCCCTGTGGTCCAAATCTCCCAGACCTGCCTCCCATCATTTCCCAGATGTTCATCTGCCATCTGAGCATCTTCGTCTCCATGTCCTCTGCAGACAAGCTATGATTGCTCCTCCTTCCCTATAGTTCAGGCAATGCAATCCCCTTGGAGAAACACAATGTACAGGGAGTGAGTATTTACAGTGTCCTTTGCTTTGGACACTTATTCCAGAACAGCAGGAGGCTGGTGAGGGATCAGAGCAGCAGTCTCCAGTGCTTCACCCTGCTTTTGGCTACTGGTACCCAGCACCATAACCTCCAAGCCTCCTGCAGCCCTGGGAAAACCCACATACTGCCCATTTCAGGTTGCCAAACCAAGCAAACTTGATAAGGTGAGCAGCACCGTATCAACAGTTGTGATCCAGGAATAAAAAACATCCAGTTGGGAGCCTGGAAAGCAACAGATTTGTTTGTGGCTGAAGCTCACAAAGCACCTGATCTGTAAGAAAATCCACCCTTCAGAGCTGTGTTTGCTCCCCACAGAATGGGAACAGGGAGCTCATCTGAGAAAGGGCACCTCAGGGCAGGCTCGTTGGGTGGGTGAAGCAGGCCCAGCAATATTCCACAGCCCAGCACTGCAAATACTGGAGAAAGAAAGCAAAACACATCCAAGAGAATACGCAGAGATAAAAAGCAGAAGAGAGAGAACTGCAAAGAAAGGTCTGTGGGTGGTGCTGAGAAAAACATGACAAAGGAAAATGACGTGCGTATGGTTCCTGTACAGTCACCATGGCAAGGGAAATTGCAATCCTAAAGCTTGCAGAGCAGAAAAGCAAAGGAAAGAACCACTCTGTCAAAGCCTCGACTGAGAGATTCATATTATGCCCATGGGTGACACTGGAGGTAGTGCAAATTTGGAGGGAATGAGCGCCCAGACAAGCTCAGTCAGAGCAAGGCAGCTGTGTGCAAGTCAACCTCAAACGCGATGTCAGAACGGCACTGGGATGTGGGGGGATCTGTGAGTGAACAGAAGTCTCCTCAGCACTTGAGAAGTGGAGATGGCACAGCCTAGGCCAGCAAAGCCACACTGAAATGTCTGTGCTGGCAAACCTCAGAGAAAGCCTTTGTGCATTACAGGCAGAAGAAAATCACAAGTCCCTAGGGCAAGTGATGTGTTGTGGCATGCCTCTACTAACATAAAGTACCCAAGGTGGATTTCCAGGAGGGGCAGTCATACAGAAGTGGTACCAATAAAAAGAGAGGTATGGTTTGTGCAGTGCAGGATGTGCTAAGGGGAGATCTACTGCACTGGAATGAAAAATAAGGGAGGAAAGGGAGTACATTGGAAGAGAAGCCCCTCCACCAACAAGGCAGAGCCCATCAGCCATTCTTGGTCCTTCATTTGACATTTCCCTTCTCCCGGAGCCAGACGTAGGTAGTTGCAGCCCTGGGTTAAAATGCAAGTGGAAGAGCAGGGCTACCAGCACGCCAGGCTGGCAGGACAGGGTCACAGCAGATGAAATCCTGGGGCAAGGCACTGAAACACCACCCATCACAGCCCTGGCTTAGGGCTCGGAGGAGAGGCAGGAGCAGGTTTCAGCTTGGACAAAAGTAAGATGACATTTTCAGTGAGTGTGGCACCATCGAAGGGACACTTGCTGACTTCCAAAGGCCTTTCTGCCAACAAGCAAATGTAAATCAACAGATGTCCTTCCAGAGACTATAATGCGTTGTAAAATATCAAATAGACACTCTTGCCTAAGTGTCTCTTTATCCGTTGTATTCTTCCACATGAAAATACAACAGATAAACAAGATCAAGAGATTTCCAATGTGAGATGAATACTGAGAGCGCAGAGGGCATCAAAAAAGTAGTTATCTGCCAGTATTCAAAGAAGGTTTGGAAAGAATCTGAGAACAACCCATACTAAACTAAGATCCACAAGTGCTCAAGTCTACTAGTTTATCAAGAGAGTAACAAGGAAATTTGAGAAGAAAAGATGTCAATCCCATGCAAGACTCACAAACCCTACCCTGCAGAAGCAGCCAGGCACAAAGCAGGTCCTATCATCCTCAAAGACTTGAGCTTCTGAAGTATCAGATAGCTTCCAAAATAGACATAAGATGATGCAGATTCAGAGGACAGAGAGGCGAGTCAGAAGGCAATGACACAGCTGCCGAGTTTGGCTGCCCAGGGACACACAGCAACCCTGCAGGTGCCTTGCAGTGCTCCAGTATGGTCTGCCCAGGGGTAGCCACCTCCAGAGCACACAGTTTATTCTCCTGTCAGATCATGCAATGGAGATGGGACGGCCCAGCTGAGGGGTTATTGAAGTCTGAGAGAGACTTCAGTAGAACACAAGCCTGACATATCGGAGTCATAAAGAAACTTCTGCAAATGCTTCCCAACTGAAGGTGTCCCAGGCACAATTAAACCTTAGAATCAGGATGTAAATGCTGCAGCCATTGCTCCCTACACACTGATGTATGTTTATGAATTCTTGTGTGGCTCCAATGCCACTGTCAGAGCAGGTGCAAAACAAAGTAAAAAAACCCCAAAACAAAATAGCAAAATAAGTCACCATCCCATAACCAGCGCACAAAGGGAATTTGGTTATGTAAGAATTTATTCTTCCTTTCTCAAAAACTGTCTGATGCTCAGGGGCTCATTTCTTTGTATTCATCCCAGTTCCTGGACTGTATCCCAACAGCCTTCATGGCAGCCAAATACAGTCTTTTTTGTGGTTTGTTTGTTTGGGGTTTTTTTTTTCCCTCTCCTGTAGTGTGACAGGAATTGTTGGCACTTGTGCTGTTTCCTACCCTTGTCTCCAGTGCTGCCTTGAGTAGAGCCTCTTGCTGCCAGGTTTCCTGCCTGTGTTTCCCCCTCGGAGGAGCCGTAGCTGTTGGGTCAGCACACAGGAGCTGAAGAGCTGTAAGCAGCTTAGCTGGGACCCTTAGTGCACCCCAGCACCACCATGTTTGTCTGCAGAGCTGGTATGAGCCAGGAACATGGAGCTCTTTGCCTGTCGAGTAGTACTCAGGAGAGCCAGTTGTCCTTCCACATGTCCCTATCACTAGCACGCACGGTTTCCACCAGCTGTACGCTTGGAAGGGATAATGTTTTCCACACAATGTTTACCAGTTCATTCTCTCTGCTCTTTCCAGTCCCAGAGAGATGTTTTCCCTGGTAAAACCCAGCACAGCATCAGCACTG
>NW_010161905.1:16625-36188 GCF_000695765.1 Mesitornis unicolor | reverse complement strand
GCCCTGCTGAATGCAGCGTGCCCATGAGAGCAGAAAGTGACTCTGGAGAACAGTGCTGGTAAGTCCTGGCAATACCTGTGTGCCCTGTGGCCGGTGACAGCAGAGATGACAGCTCCAGGGGTGACCCATGCACAATGCCATCTCAGCACAAGATGTATTTCATCTCAGCTAGGAATTTTTTATTACATCTGCCTTGCAATTCCCTGCCCATGGTCACTGTCAACTTCCCAGGTGCCCTGTCCTTCCTCTCTTTTTGGTTTTGCTTCTCCCCTCCCAGCAAGCTCCCAGGGCAGAGACACCAGCAGTGCAGATGTAGGACACACGGACAGGCTGCATCGTGCTGCCACCCACCTCAGAACAGTGCAGGGAAGGGAGGGTTTATTTAAGCACCCAGTCACAGTCAGTGATTCTTGGCTGTTGCTCAGTCCCCCCAGCGATCAGCCTCCAGCACGCCTTCTGGTATACATATTTATGACCCCAGTTATCACTGAACAAAACCCCAGGTTGCTGTGAAAATGAATTATTTTTAATCCAAATTGCCCAGTTTACATACTTCATCCACCTCTGCTTAGCAGAACAGCTGGTGTTTACCAACTTCTCGTTACTGTTCCAAATGCCATAGGAAGATGCTGGCTGGAGAGGACCATCTTCTCCGAGATAAGATGAACTCAGGTTTATGTCTACTGCAAACTCTGCTCCTTCACATTGCTGATGAGCCTCCAGCAGAGGCAGGCTGTGCTGGAGACCAGTCTCTGCCAAAACCCAGGGTCGATGGAGATGGATAAATGAGGCAACATCCATGGACTCCAGTTACAAAACCTGGGCACTGAACTCCAAAACAGCTTTGCAGAGCCACAGTGTGCTTCTAGCAGAGGTGATGCAGCAGAATCAGCTGCGGTTGATCACTGTGGTTAAGGGAAGGGCTGGGTGGGGGTCCTTGGGACAGGAGACGTGGCTCCCACTCACACCCTGGATCTGTGCAGCGCACTGCCCAAATTCAGGCTTCCACACCAAGCACCACGTGCTTTCCCTGCCCAACTGGCAGGCTTTGACAGTGCTTAGAGAGGGTTTCTGTCCCTCGTTTGACTCATGGCATCTGAGGCATGGGGTGGAAAAAGGCTGGGTTGGAGCTGTATGGGAATAGGAAGGTCTCTCCATCCAGCCCAGCCTCCATCCAGCAGAGGCCCAGTGAAGTTTTGCAGCACCATACAGTGAAGGAAGACACTCGTTGATAATAATAATTATTATTTGGTGGTGTATTTCTGCAGGGAAGAGTAGTTTCCATGTAAATATAAATAAATCTAGCTATCTCTACACTTCTGTCTGTATCTGTATTTACTGTTATCAGCACTTCCTTTTTCCTAACACCTTGGGAGGCTCACACCGGAGCTAAGATGATCCAAGAATTATTCTTGTCATGGTATTTCCACTGTCCAAGAATGGCCATATGTTAAAGAAATCCAGTCCCTCTTTATCCCAGGCCTTAAATGGCCCCGAGGCATTCAACAAAAATGGAGTGAGAGTGCCAGTGCTGGCTCTTAGGTGGGCTTACGTCAGGACCGGTGCCCTGAGGGTTGCACTGGTGAAAGATCAGAGCAGGACAGGTTGGCACCAGGTCCAGACTTTGGCACACAGAAGCACTGAAGCCAAAGCAAGGAGGTTCCTACAGCACCCTTCACCCTTTGGAAGCGCCAGAAAGGAAGGTGCTGCTTTTAGCAGCCGTGTGAAGGCACGTGGTCCCCACCAGTCCTATTTCCAGCTTGGCTGGCTGAGAACTGAAGGAAGGAAAGCTCCTGGGACTGGGCATGGAGCAGTCACATGCAGCTCAGAAATGAGTCACAAGTGACAGAAGATAATGACACCTGGCATAAGAGGAGACTTGATCCATCCTTTCCCTTTCCCCTATTTCTTCCCCATCTGTTTGGGCTGACATTAGTGCTGGTGAAGACAGATGGACACTGGTGGCCAACACCTACTGTAGAATGAACATGTCCTTTGTTTCTACAGTCCTGCTCTTCCAATCCCCTCTTGGAGCAACATCATAGCTCTGGCCAGGCTCTGCTCCCTGCAGCATCTCAGGGTGCGTACCCCTCATGTGGTCCCTGTTGGAAGGGACCTTAAAGCTCATCCAGTCCAACCCCTGCCATGGGCAGGGACACCTCCCACCAGACCAGGTTGCCCAAAGCCCTGTCCAACCTGGCCTTGCACACCTCCAGGGATGGGGCATCCACAGCTTCCCTGGGCAACCTGTGCCAGTGTCTCACCACCCTCACAGTAAAGAATTGCTTCCTAATATCTAATCTAAATCGCTCCTCTTCCAGTTTGAAGCCATTCCCCCTTGTTCTATCACTACATGCCCTTATAAAAAGTCCCTCTCCAGCTTTCTTGAGTACACACAAACACACACACACACACACACACACACACGGGTGCTTCTTGCTGTGTCTAAAAGCCCGACAGCTCCCAGTCAGCGTGCCCTGGTAATGATGGACAATATCCCCCTCAACAGGAAGGGTGGAGGTTGGTAACCCCCTGCTTGGCTACCCTAGGACCTGAGCCATCACCTGGTGACCTCCTCTGGCACAAAGTCCCCAAATCATGTTTTTCTGCCCATGAAACTGTGCTGGCAGCTGGAGGGATGTGGTATTCTCACCCTTCCTTGGGCACAGGCCCAGGACCTGATATGCATGACTGTCTGCTCAAAGTTTCACTTTATTTCCAAGTATTATTATGGAGCTTAATTAGCCCTGGACACCCTGACCTCTCATCCAACTAGGAAAACAACTCAGCTTTGTCACAGCACATGGGAGTGGGTGGGTGAATAAGGGACACAGGAAATCTTTTATGGGACTTCCCAAGGAGCAAATATCTTTTTCGTTTATAACCCCACAACCACAAACTTGTTCGCTGTGATTTAAGAGGAAATACCTGGTTAAAAAACATGGGCTACATTCACAGTCTCTGCAAATCAGGACATATCTGTTTGACTTCATGGAGCTTAGCTGACTTAGACCAGCTGAGACACTGACCTTCTATGTTTACACAAAGCCCATTTTTTCTCACTGGTGCTAGGCAGAATGGCCTCAGGCTTGGACCTCGAAGGGTGTGGGTCTGTGGGCTCTGCCACCAAGAGGGGCAGAGATGTATTTCCCCACATATGAAAAGAAAATGGGAACTGACCTGAAAAACTGCTGAAAAGATCCTGTCCTAGTACAGTGAGCACCAGCCACCTGAACTGAGGAAAAGCAGCCTCATGGAGCAAGGCAGGAAGGTTTTGGGGACCGGTTCCCCCTGGAGCTTGCTGTATTTCAAATGGGACAAAGACTTACCTCCTCAGAGCTCAGAGCTGAGATTCCTCTGATGGCACTACAGGAATGCTTGGTAAACAAGCAGTAAACTATGCATTGCCCCGATGCCTCACAGGGATTAGAAGGGTAAATGAACCAAGCATTTGCAAAGAGCAGTGAGGAAATGGATGTTCTGCATTCAGCGTTTCCAAGCAGTGGAGCACACCAGGGATGGGGAAGGACTTGGGACAGGGTGCAATCCCCAGCTGGGTGTCTGACCACTGGCTGTCAAAGCAAAGAGATGAGCTGGAAAACTGCTCACTCCTCACTTTGCACCAGTCTGGACTGAACTCCAAGGTCCGTATTAGCCGGGAAGCAGCAGAGGCCTGCGTCAGGCTGCAAACGTGGGCATTTATTGCTCTCTTGTGGTGAATTGGGCTGTGGAGCAGAGCTGCCTGCTGGTCCCGGTGCTGGCCACCAAATCTCCGAAGAAACCTCCTCTGTGTCTCCTGCTCCCCCTGCTCGCTCCACAGAGGAGTTCTTGCTTCTCTCTAATTCTGCCTCTCACTGCTGGAAGTTTTGGTGATGTTTTGTGCCAACAATGACCCAGACACAGTCCTCCGCAGAGCAGACAGGACAGAAACCAGGTAGGAATAAATAAAAGGGTTGCTATTCAAGTTAAAACACATTTGGGTCAGGCTGAGCTGCCCTGCGGGACCCAAGGCACTCTCCTGTCCCCTTCCTAGGCAGAGCAGCTGCACTCCTGAAATGTCCTCTACCACTCAGCCCCACTGCACCACATGTTCCAGCACTGCTGCCAGGGCCTCATTCTGCTTGGATATCCAGACTTGATGTGCTGTGCTTGTGTGCAGTGCACAGCCCTGCTCCCAAAAAATGAGGGCAGGGTTCCAAGTGCTTGGTCCCTTGCCTCTTGGGGACGAGAAGACAAAACGCTGCCAGCTCCTTAAGGATGCGGTGCAGGACCTCCCCTGGGCCAGTTGTTCTGGAGTGCACATGGACCTGTGCCAGCAGCATGGCGTGACACTGCTTGATGGCTCACTGGAGTCCCCGGAGTGGTGAGCCAGTCAGACAACGTGACCACCTTCACTCAGCCACCGGGGCCGGTCCATGACACAGCCCGGCGTGCCCTCAGGCCCCCACGGGGCACCTGGGATGTTACCCAGCTTGACGTGAAGGAGGCCTTGCAGCTCCTGGTCTCCTAGCTCGGTGGCTGCAGCGAGGGCCAGCAGGAAGTAGGCTGCTGCATCCTGTTCATCCTAACCGTAAAGGACAGGGCAGGCATTAGGAAGTGGTTTAATTGAAGGTCATAGGGTACAACAGAGCTGGAGCAGAGCCTGGTGATTCCAGGCAGTGACACCTGACTTCACTGAAATGGGCTCTACATAGTCGCAGCTAAAGCGTCAGCACTTCTTTCCAAATTGTCTTTCCCCCTTCAAAACCTGGTTGTGCCAGCATTGTGAGCATTTATTCCAAAGCTGCAGATAGGATGGATATGTCACAGGATGCAGCTGTCTGGATGTGTGGCTGCTCTGCCAGCAGATGTGACACTCCACTCCCAGCTCCCTGTCAACACCAGACCGCCCAGCACAGCATCATGGAAAGGTTTCCTACCTTCAGTTTGTGCAGGGTCAGGTTGCCAAGGTGGCAATACACCTTGCAGTAGTACCGGGCCTCTTCAGAGCACTGCAGCAAGGGGGCACGCAAGGCAAGCGTCTTCAGGTAGCAATCTTCTGCCATCTCATACATATGCAGAAAATAGTAGACTGTAGCCAGGCGGTGGAATGCAACCAGCTCTTGCAGTTGATCTCCTGGAAGAGAGTTGCTGGTACAGTCATCCGGCAGCACGCTCATCCCCAGTCCAGCAGGCTGAGCCACTTGGGGCTGCATTTGGTCAACAGCCTGCGGGGACAGTTATCTTCATAAGGAGACACTGGGTTTGAAAATGGTTAAGAGAAAATAGAGCCATGGGCATGATACCAGGGCTCGACAGATTGCCCAGTGAGTATACCATTCAACCAGGGGATTTCTTGGGTGCTGGAAAGGGCTGTTACAAGAATGGTTCCATCTCAGACATTTATGGTGGCATTTTGCCCATTCAGACTATTTCTGTAATGAGGAGGGATGGGTTTCACAGAATCACAGAATGTTAGGCATTGGAAGGGACCTCAAAAGATCATCCAGTCCAATCCCCCTACTGGAGCACGAACACCCAGATGAGGTTACACAGGAAGGTGTCCAGGCGGGTTTTGAATGTCTCCAGAGAAGGAGACTCCACAACCTCTCTGGGCAGCCTGGTCCAGTGCTCTGTTACCCTCACTAAGAAGAATTTTCTTCTCAAATGTAAGTGGAATCTCCTGTGATCCAGTCTGTGTCCGTTACTCCTTGTCTTATCATTGTTTGTCACCGAGAAGAGCCTGGCTCCATCCTCGTGACACTCACCCTTTATATATTTATAAACATTAATGAGGTCTCCCCTCAGTCTCCTCTAAAAAGACTAAAGAGACCCAGCTGCCTCAGCCTTTCCGCATAAGGGAGATGCTCCACTCCCTTAATCATCTTTGTAGCCCTACGCTGGACTCTTTCAAGCAATTCCCTGTCCTTCTTGAACTGAGGGGCCCAGAACTGGACACAATATTCCAGATGCGGTCTCACCAGGGCAGAGTAGAGGGGGAGGAGAACCTCTCTCGACCTACAACCACCCCCCTCCTGATACACCCCAGGATGCCATTGGCCTTCTGGGTTTATCAGAACTGGCTCAGGGCAGAGAGGAACTGTTCAGTCCTGTGCCTTCATCAGACTCCCTGTGCTCCGGTGTAGCAACAACCCTCTGCTCAGCCAGTCCCACCGCTGCCATGACACAGCACTCCCATGTGGCTGTCATGTAGCTTAAAAAGAGAAGTGGCCTTAAAAAGATGTCACCACTTAGGATAAGAATAGGTCCAGCAGTCTTACGAAAGCAGGAGACCCTCCTTTCACATGCACTCTGTTCTCATCCAGAAAGGCACTCCCATACACAGGAGCCAGTAATTCCCCCTACCCCTGGGTGTGCATCACTCACCGACCCTGATGCTCAGCCTGGCTGCCAGAGTGGCAAACTCCAGTGCCTTCTCGTAGCCCTGCAGGCCGATCTGCAGCTCTGCCAGCTTATTGAACAGCCGTAGCTCTGTCTTACTGGCCTTTAATTTCCTGGCCAAGGGCACTGCACCTCCCTGAGGAGAGAAAACAGTGTTTGCAGGCTGTTCCTGGAGGTATGGGTACAGCACTGCCCACAGAGGGGTGGCAGAGCAGCAGGGGATAGACCAAGCACTTGGCATGGCAGGCAGACGATGGGGTGGTTGAGTGCTGCAGGTTCAGGTTCTGGGTCCTTCTTTTCCTTGACAATGAGTTTCAAATCCCAGAGCGTGGTGCTCAAAACCTGAGCCTCACGTCTCTGCCCATCCTGAGGTGTCTGAAATTCTGACTCTGAGCATGTCCCCAGGAGCAACCAGCTCACACCTAATACTGCCAAGATTTGTAATGTAAGGACCCTGTTCCCACCTCCCAAATGATCTCTGGGGTGAGCTGCAGCCATGGCAAAACATGTCTGTGCTCCAGGCTTGCCCCCTACAGCAATGTTTGCGCTCTGGCACAGCCAGAGCCACCATTTCCACCCTCCATCCCTCCATCTTGGCCATGCAGTGCTACAGCCATCCCTGGGGTAAAGCTCGCCACGGCCATCACCTTGTGGGAACACAAGGACAGAAATGCTCAGAGGAATCAGTACCCTATAAAACTCCACTGCGCGATCTCTACTTCGGCTGCCATTAAAAAAGGTATCACCTGCTTTTTCATAAAGATCCATGGCCAAGGAGAAGTTCTCAGCTTTCAGAGCAGTTTGAATGGCTGCCTAGAAGGAAAAGGAACCAGAGTGAGATTTGGAAAGAGATATTTGCACATAGATGTTGTTGTGATTAAATAAAACCAAGTCATCATCAATGTGAGCCCCGGTGCTCCACACAGCATGGACACGGGTTGCCCAGCAGGTGCGTGGGACTGTGGTGCTGCATTTGCAAGCTCCAAGATTTTATGAGCTGCTCTTCCTCTTTGCAGCTCAGCTGATAAAATAATGCTAGAGATTGAAAGAAGCCAGTAGTCTTCTACTCCAAGAAGTCTCCAAGCACTTCCCTGGCACCTTACCCCTTATCTATGTGTATTTCAATGGCAACTGGTCACCTGGCACCTGCAGCTTCTTTTGGCACTCCTACATCACTTTCTCACTCAATAAATTAACTTACTTTGACCCAAGAATACTCTAAACCCAGTGTATGGAAGGAAAGATAGGAAATCTAGTGCCAGATAGTGCATGAGTGTAAGGCAACAGCTCCTCCTTCCAGCAGCAGCTTTGCACTGCTTGTAATAACTTTTCCTTCCACATCTTGTGACCTCATTAATGTTTATAAATTTATAAAGGGTGAGTGTCAGGAGGAAGGAGCCAGACTCTTCTCAGCGAAAGCCAATGACAGGACAAGGAGCAATGGGTGCAAGCTGGAGCATAGGAGGTTCAATCTGAACATGAGGAAAACCTTTTTTACTGTAAGGGTTACAGAGCCCTGGCCCAGGCTGCCCAGAGAGGTTGTGGAGTCTCCTTCTCTGCAGACATTCAAAACCCGCCTGGATGTGTTCCTGTGTGACCTGGTCTGGGTGATCCTGCTCGGGCAGGGGGATTGGACTGGATGAGCTTTCAAGGTCCCTTCCAATGCCTAAAATTCTGTGATTATGTGATCTTCCAGCTCCAAAAGGCTTCTACCAAGCCACACAGCTGTGACAGTAATGCAGCTAGCCTTTAGGAATGGGACTGCTCCAGCCACCTCTTCTGTACCTGAAAATACATTTCCACCAGCTCATCTTCCTGCATACAATAGTAGAGCTTTCCTGCCTGCAGCCAGGCCTCTGCTGCTTTCACAGTCTCCTCAAGGTCAATGAAGATCCTCAGACTCTGTTTGGTGCAGTTCAGGGACTGTCTCAAAGCCCTGTGATAGTAACAGACAAAAAGTCATCACAGAGAAATCATGGGACAGCCCCAGCAATCAGCTGCAAAGCTACCACAACACCTCCCCACTGGCAATCTTCTTTTGTCCTACAATTGCCAAAGGTTAGAGACAAAGAGACAACCACAGCTCTGAGCAATGTGTCCTGGTAAAATTGTGGAAGACCCAAAGTCACTCCCAGCTATGCATGGGAGGACAGGCAGGGAGTGCTTGCACCTTCGTTTTCTAGAGAGCATCTGGCACCCAAAACCACATCTCTGCCTACTGTTTGTCCCTCGGTGCAGCCAAAGAGACAGATCTTTGTCCCGTGCAAGACCTTATAGCCTGTTTTCAAGTCCCTGGCCACTAGAGGACAAGGGGACAAGCAGCAGGATGAGCCAGCAGGATGGACACGCTGGCTGAAGGGTGCAGCTGTGGCAAAGGGAGTGCCGGGCAGTGCCCAGGGCATGTTTGTTTGCCTGGTGTCTGGGCTCCAGCTGTCCTTGGAGTCCAGGGAATGGGGTGCTTTGTGATCTTAAATAGCACCGTTCACATGACAGGCGTCTGCTTCCTAAATTCCTTCCCTCTGAACTCACTGTGACCTAGCATGTAAAGGTTAACATCCAAGTCAATAACAGCCCCTGCCCATTTGTCCTTCTGAGACATGGGACCTAGCTCTCCACTATTTGACATGTTTACCTTCAAGGACTGAAGAAAGGCTGTGGTCTGTGCAGGTCTCTCTCTCTCCCTTCCCACCTAATCTAAAGCCTCACCTGCATGTGTCAACGGGGAGATTGAAAGGGGAGCTGATACAGGGTTTTAAGTACCTCCCTGGGGAAAATATTCCAGCAGATAGGAGGGGCAGACTCAGTGGCTGGAGACTAAAGCCAGACTTACTCAAATAACAGATAAGGAGCCTATTTTTACTGGTGAATGGTGATTAATCACCAGAACAAGACTCCAAAGGAAGTGATGAATTCCCTGTCGCTGGGTCCCCTCTGATCAAGGCTGGATGTCTCTCTGGAAAACTGTGTTTGGCCAGACCCCAGTTCTGTCCCAGTTAACAGCCTGGCATTTGACTGTCACAGCGCTTTGGTTGACATTGAACTGTTCTCCTTTTTACTGCACAGCGACAGCTCACAAATCTCAGCAGCTCCCTGACGTGCAGCCTGCCCGCAGGGCTGACAGAGCTACCACATACTTTCCCCACCTCTCCTTAGGGACACCCCAGGAAAGCCACTGCTTTGCTTTGGGTGCACAGAGACCCCATCCTAACAGCATCTACACACAGACAGGACTTACTCGGATGTGCCCAAAGCCTGGTAGAGTTGGCTGAGGGTCTGACAGACATTGCCCTCCATCTGTTTGTCCTGGAGCTGTTGTGCCAAAGATACCCAGTGCTCATGGTAGGTAATGCTGGCCTGGAGACTGGGGGACACTTTGCTGTAGAAATGGCAGAGAGACTCAGTGACGTGAAGCTGACCTGCATGGTACAGGGAAAGGAAAAGGACAGGTCAGGGGGCTGCATTAGGGACCTGACAGGGTGCTGCACAGAGGTGAACACTGCCCTGGTACCCGCCAGCAAAGCTGTACTCACTCCTCACATTATGCCACTTCAGGGCAAAAACCAACGCCAGTTCGTAACACAGTTTTCCATCTTCTGTCCTCTGCCTGTTCACCATGGTCTGTGCCAGCCACAGCAGCACCCGCACCAACTCCATCTCCAGGTCTTCGCTGCCCTGGAGCTCAGCGTAGAGCTGGGCCGACTGGAGCAGGTAGAGCTCGGACAGCTGGCTCGCCCCGCGCGAGAGGCTCAGCTGCCCCAGGTTAGCCAGGGTGATAGCCTGGTTCCTCTTGTTCCCGGTCTCCTGGGCTTTGTGCAGGGCCCGGAGGTAGTTCTCTGCAGCCTTCTGCACCTGCCCTTCTCCTTTGAGGGCAATGGCTAGGAGATTGTGCACAGCTCCCCCCTGAGTGACACTGTCCGTCCCATGCAGGGAGCGCAGGAGCTGCCGCATGATGTCTGCAGCTGGGCCCGGCTGGCTGTTCAGGAGATACATCCAGCCCAAAGAGAGGGAGGACTCAAAAGCCTCCTCCTCACCCATCAGTCTGCTAAGGGTTACGGCTGTGGCTGCATAACCAACCGCCCCATCCAACATGCCGTGCTGGAGGTACATCCTGGACAGTATGGCACACAGCGTCCTCTGGACGGGCACACCTCTGCTCTTGCAGGAGAAATGCAATGCTTGCTTAAGATAGAAACAAGCCAGTGCTGGGATGCTGCTCCTCTCCAGTTGGCTTCCCAGGAGTTTGGAAGTATTTTGGAGGATCAAGCCAGCTCTCCAGATGGGTGTTGGTGCCCCCTTGATGCCACTGGGAACAAACAACCTGGCGGAGGCCAGTGCGATATTTGGTAAGTACTTCTTGTCATACAAGTAGCTCAAGATAGGGGTGGCATCCAGTGGCACAGAACTAGCGTCTGGGCTGAGTAAAGTGGTGCTGAGACATTGAAGGTGCTCAGTAAAGGGCAGCACTTCATCATTTTTGCCCAGCTGTAGGAAGAACTTCACAATAAGGAAGCAGACCCGTGCTTCCAAGGGAGTGTTGCCCACAGCAATGGCTTCCCTCAGGACATACATAATGACTTCCAGCTCGTTCTCAGAGCTGAAAGAGCGGCCAGGCAAGCAGACAAGCAAGGCCACCGTTTTTCCCAGCAGGGAGGAGAACTTGTGCTTCATGTTCTGTTTCAAGTAGATGGAGGCAAGGTTCACGTGCAATGCAGCCAGCAGGGGCAGGTCCCCAAAACCCCTGTCCAGGATGCTCATGGCTTCCTCAAAGTAGACCCGAGCCTGGGAGAATTTGACCTTTTTGATGCAAAGCTTACCCAAGAGGAAACAGAGCCTGACATGAGCCCAAACCAAATGAGTCCTCTTGGCCCAGTTCCTGGACGTCTCAAGGTACAAGACCAGTTCATCCTCATCAGAGAAACCATAAAAAGTGGAGTTGAGAAAGGAAAAACTGAGATCATAGAGGCTTTGAAAACTGGGCACATAACTCTCTTGGTTAAGAAAGGTCAATATGGGGTCAAAGACATCAGCATCTTCCATGTGTCCAGCATTCAGGTCAATAAAGAACTTGGGATCATCAAAATCATCTAGCTTCTCCAGGAGAACATCTTCCAATGTAGCAGGGGCTGATTCACTCCCTGGGCTAGACAGCTCGGAGGTGCTAGTCGTAGCCAGGCCATTTATTTCCTCCCAAGACTGAAGCAGCTGGATATCTTTACAGCCATGGAGAACAGCCTCTGGAAGAGACAGGCAAACCATAGTGGTATGTTTCCCCATGTCAAAATTCACCCTCAGAAGTCATCATAGAAGTATCCCGTTCTGTCCCTCCACATACTCACCTGATGGCACTTTCGGGAACATGGCTGTAGGTTCAAAACCATCTACACAGAGAGACAAATAACAAAAAGCCCAAAGCCTTGGTCAGTGTTAATGTGCAGACAGAGTGCTCAAACCTTATAGAGGTCTCCCACTGCTCTGCTAAACCCCAGACTCATATGTGGGAGAGCAGGCTCACTTCTGGCCACAGACACCACATGCAGCTGTAGTTTCAATCCCATCCACAGATGACCAGAGAGAACAGCTTTTAGCTGGTGGTGGGGTGAGTACTGGTAACATTACAATTACCTGAGAACAAGCAGGTCTTATTTTTCACAGGTATAATTTTACCAGCTCTGTCTCTCTTAAGGGCCTTGTTGCACCTATTCAGAGGTTTCAGGTATGTGTGTATCCCTGACAGCCTCTACCCTGGGCTCATTGCCCCTGAGCTGGATGGTCTGGGAGGTCCCCTGAACGCCAGCATGGCCACATTGTTCTTCTAGGTAGTGAGAACCCAAGAAACAGAGACAGAGCAATTAGCTGTGGTCTAAAAGCCACACAGCAATCATAGAGAAACTAAGAGCACCGAGGAACCCTGACCTCCTGGCTCCTACTGTGGACATGGAGATGATGTCACCTGCCACTTTAGCTGTGCATCCTGCTCAGTATACACCCAAAGGTCAGACAGCCGCAGGGGACCTGCTATAGGCAGGGACCTATAGCCAGGATCAGTTGGGAGCAGCATCTGCCAGGGTGAACCACAGCTGAGGAGAACCCTGCAAACTGCAGTGTGGCACAGCCAGGCTCTTGAGGATATCTACAGCATCCACAACCAGGCTGAGCACTGGGCTTGGAGGCTCTCTCAACCACAGTAGTTGTCTCCTCTGCAAAGCCCCGAGCAAGAAGCTCTCTAGACACTGCCCAGCATTGCTGTCCACGGAGAGCCATGGAGCTGGGTGTGTAAGGAGAGGGGAAACTCACCCAGCCGGTACACAGAGGTGATGTCAGTGCGTGCCAGGTCACTGAGGAGGGTGGTGAAGTGCTGCTCGCCACCATTGCAGGGGACGTGCAGGAGTGGGGGTTTTTCTTCTTCGCTCAGAAACACCAAGCCCTTTGCCCTAGGTTGCAGCAGACATTGGGGAAAACAGTCAGTGTCTCTCCATTCCCTGACACTACAGCTGTCCTGTGGGATGGAGGTTGGCTTTCTCATCCCTCTTCTTCCTCCCACCAGAAAAGCTCTGCTCAGATGAATACGGGAGTCTGGACACCGTCCCCATCAGGGCTCTCAGATCCAACTACTCCATGGAGGATCCGATGGTTGCCAGAGGGAGGGACCTATTGGCCTTTTTTGTCACCAGAAGCCCTTTCTGATATCAGAGCATCACCCGATCTCTTCTCTGTTCTCTGTAGTCACAGGGAAAAGTGCCTGAGACTTACCTTGAGTGAGCCTGACTCAGGAAAGCCCAACAGATCTAGCAACAGGTTAAGATCCTGTCCTCCCATATGCACTCTTGGAGAAGAAGCCTTTTTGGATGGGTATTGAACTGAAGCTACATCTTTAAGCCACCAGTAAAGACAACTAGCTGGGTCATCAGAGCGGGGCTGTGTCACCCTCCTTCCCCAGGTAACTCTTGTCTGGGTCCTTGGGAGGGTGTTTAATTCTGGTCAGTGAGGAAACATGCCAGTGGTCATTCTGCCTCAACAACCCACAGAAAGCAAAGGGGCAGAAGGCAACAAAGCACAACCTGGTTTCCTCGGCAGTGATTGCTCTCCCCACCCTTGCCAGACTCACAGCCCCTCAGTCAAAGCTACAAAGACAAGAACATTTCTAGGTGAAACTGTGAAGCCAGACTGTCTGGTACACAGATGTCCTGGGCTGCCTTAGCATAAAGCCAGATGTAGCCCAGGGCCAAATCTGTTCCTCTCCAGGAATCGCCTGAGGCAAGTGAGATATGATTGCTTTGTCTGGGCAGAGACTGCTGCAGCCTGCTGTCAGCACAGCCTGGCCAAGGCTGCTGGACAGACCTCAAATGGATCCTCTATGAAGGCCTTGCCAAGCAAATTACCTGCCCTGGACTCACACATAGCCTTGAGTTGGGACTTGGAGTTTTCCCTTCATTTTCTCCTGAGTTTAAATTAATCTAGATGGTAACTGTAAACTTACAGAGGTTCGCAAGCCTCAGGATTTATGTATCGGGTTGGGACAAAGCCGATGCTCCCACTGCTGAGGGATTTGCCCACAAACCACGGGAGTCCTGGAATGAGGAAGCCGATGACTTCTATGCTGTCTCCTTTGGAGAAACTTAGTTCATCCCATGCTGCTCCTTTGTGGTCCTCTATGGCTGTGCACCTGCCTTTGACTGGGAAACCAAGGCAAACAAGGGCATTTCAGTGTGAGGCCACCATTAGAACTTCCTCACTGGAAAAGACTTGAGCAAGGAGAGATCATGATTTCAGCTTGGGAAGGCTGCCCCTCTGTCTCCTAAGATTTATTGTGGTCTCAGACTCAGCTCTCTGCAGTTTCTTCTTGAGAATAAGATTATAATAAAATATACAAGAAGCATAGATTAACACCACACAGCCAAAGGCTGAAACCTCTGAGAGCTGCAGTATGGAAGGTAGCTGGAAACATGGAGCTTCATAGAAGCTCCACTCTCTCAACTCTCTGCCAGGAGTGAAATCTTCAACAGTGCAAATGTTGAAGTGCACTACACCCTCAAATTCACACCTGCAGTGACATCCCAAGTCCAGCATGCTCTGAACAGTGCCCATGTGTGGGCAGCAATAGCCTGGGGCTAACAGGTGAATGTTGAGCATAGGTTTCATGTGTACACTGGTGGGAGCCTAATTATTTAAAACTTCAGTTTTGAGAGAACTAAAGGAGAGACAAAATTGCAGTAGAACAGAAAAACCCAGAGGCAGAAGGATGCCACCAGCAGCCCTCTGTACCCTGTGTTCTTCAGATCACCCTTCTAAGTACATGCAATTTGCAAGTTCTGTTCTCCATTCAAGAGAGCCCAAAATATTCCCTTAGAGCACCTTGCAACAGAGTGCCATTGTCAGATCAAGATATGGGCCCTTTGCGTTTGCGGCCAAACCCAGGTTTGCAGGAGCCGTGCCCTTCCTGGGGAAAGGCAGCTGCGTTACACAGGCAGCACTCACCAATTGGCTGAGAGCTCGTCCCACTGATCTCCTGGCAGATGCCAAAACTCACAGCATAGTTCTTCAGGAACCACCTGCAAGGCAAAAGGGAACCACACTGGTCCTCTCTGAGCAGCCCTGTCCTCAGACCACCACCAGGGATGGTCTCACACAAGCAGGACAGATGTTCTGTCCCCTGGCAGTGCCAGAGCTGCTGTGGAGTATGGCCAACATAACCAGTCCAGTAATTCCTTGTAATGGTGTTACTGGGCACAGAGGGCAGTGTGCACCTCACGACTGAAGCCTCACAGCACATGGTAAGAGCAAGATAATTTTGGTAGCCTGTAAGGATGATTTCACTGTGTGAGTACAAGAGGAGCTGTGGGGGTCTTTGAGGCTCAGCCAGATGTCCAACATGAGGCCCCACTTTGACTGACATTGCCTAAGTCTCGGGCCACTCTTTTTCTCCCAGTTACTTACCTGTAAATCACAAATAATCTCATGTATGACCTAAATCAATATCATACAAGAATGTTATCTGAAGTACGTCCTTGCTCCGTCCCATTAACAGGTCCTGAGTTGGTTCCAGTGCTTGTTTTCATGCATAATGTGTATCCTCACAAAATTATGTAGCTTTTGTTCATTGCCAGAGGCAAGAGCAGTTTCTCACCCCAGGCTTGGTGCTCATGCATCAGGATCAGGCAAGAGTCTTGGCTTAAGCACTACCAATTGGCCAGTCTACTTACTGGTAAAATGGGTGAGGTATGGGCTCTAGAGCTGTCACAGGCAACAGGCTGCGTTGACCCGTCAGTAAGGACATCCCTTCCCACTTGGACGCCTCTCCAATGTTCTTCACATGGATCAGCTCATTCCTGCAGAGCTGCAGACCTTCCTCTCCCTTCTGCTCCAGCTGCCAGACACCAGGCACTGCTCTGGAAAAAAAGTTACCTGCAGACAGAAAGAGTCATGCCCATGTCAATGGCATCAGTGCAAGCCCAGCACAGGGCTACAGCACAGCCCTGCTGAGATGCTTTTGAGGAAGTCTCTACACATGCAGTTCCTTCTCACCTTCCTGGAGTAGCAGACCCACATATATGGTGGCCAAGCGATCCTCATCCACAGTAACTCTGACCTCTGTGTCCTCCATCAGAGCACAGTTTAGCCAGTACTCTCGGTCAAAAAGAAGCTGCTCCAGGCAGCTGCCCACATACCCTAAGAAACCAGGAGGGAAAGCAGTGTTAGCACCCTCCTTCACTGTGCAGGGTGAAGTGCTCTTTGGATGTCTCCCACTCTTTCATTTGCAAACCCATTTGGCTTCATAAACCTGTAGGTGGACACCAAGGTCCTCTAATTCATATTCTGACCACCCTGTTACATAACTGGGGTTTTTTGTGTCTAATACCTTGTCCAAAAATGCTTCTCATACTGTCTGTTTAGATCTCCCACACCTTGAAAACATTACCTAAAGTCAGATATGTGGAAAACTTCCAGACTTCTTCTAGGGTTTTGAAGGTGAGGAGGAACCGATCCTCCTGTGCTTGCATGCAGACCAGCCTGGCTGACAGCTCCTACACAAAGACAAAGCAAGGTTAAGGGATGGTCCTGGGACTCTAACAGGGGGTCTCCTTTGTCAGCGTGGGAATAATATTAGACCCTGGAATGAGAATAGGCACTCCTCTATTAGCATAGTTGAGACCAAAGCTGTGCAGTTGGTTGCCTAGGGTACAGGGGAGGGATGAGGCAGCCGAGTCCCTCAGTCAGGAGGGATGGAGTACCCGCAGCGACAGCTCCCCATGGTGCAGCAGCAGGAAGGTGAAGAAGCTTCATCTCCTCCTCCAAACCTTTTCCTCCACGGCACACACCAGAACC
Organism: Mesitornis unicolor; assembly: GCF_000695765.1. NCBI lineage: Eukaryota > Metazoa > Chordata > Aves > Mesitornithiformes > Mesitornithidae > Mesitornis > Mesitornis unicolor. The sequence continues at coordinate 19,484 of NW_010161905.1, read as the reverse complement.
ACTGTGCCAGACACCTGAACCATGGAAGCGTTAACGTTCAGTCAGGACAGGCACTGCTTCCAAACTGCACCTCTGAGGCTGAAAGCAGTAAATGTGCCTCCAGGGAGAAGCTTTCCTTTCACTATTGCTGGCACCAGTATGTCTGCACTGTTCGAGGTCTTTGGGAAGCTTCTGCTGGGAGCCCTGAGGGGCCAGAGCATTAAAAACCAGCAGTGAAGGAGAGTTCAGTCCAGGAAATGTCTCTACACCTGTAGTTATTTTTCTATATGAAGCCAAATACTCTGAGAAACGCTGTGCATGTCCAGAGACGCCACCTCCACCAGGGACCTGAGTCTGGCACACAGCTTTGGTGATCCCACCCCTGTGAAATGCTGGCTATTTAGACTCATGCCCAAGGCTATCTGATTGAACCCCCAGGTAGCTCAGAGCCTCCACTATGAGGCTCCTGACATCAGGCTTAGATTTGCATCTGCCTCTCACCTGGTACCAGTTCATCTCCCCCATCATTCCAATCCCCTACAGAGTCCTCATCTGCAGGAACACACTCTGCAGTGGCCCTGGAGGAACTTCTCTTCCTCGGCTCAGTTTGGCCTCCCATCAGACATCCCATCGCACCAGGAGCCTCCCAGTACACACTCTGACTCTGGAGCTCCTACCTTGAACAGGGCACAGACGTCTCTGTCATCACTCTCCAGGGCCCACAGCTTCTTTCTGGCTGCCTCCTGAAGCTGGGAATTGAGGCACCGGGAGGAGCGGCTCTCAACAGAGAAGAAGAGTGAAATCTCTTGAAAAGGAAATGTGCAGGGTTAAGGGGGAGGAGGAGCTTCATGTCTCACAGAGCTGCCTCTGCTGCACTGCAGCCAGCCCCATCAGTGCCTCCAGCCCTCACCTGGCTGCGATGCTCAAACCACACAAATGCAGCCTGCCATCCCCCTCGATCCACAGAGATGGGTGGCATCCACAACTCAAGGGGTGACAGGGGGTCAGTTAGGTGCGGTGCCAGGCCTTACTGCATTCAGCCACTGGAAATCTGGGTGATGCCAAAGGCAGCATCTTACCTGGTGGAAAGTCCTCCCCAACAGCCAGCAGCACCGAGGAGGTGTCTGGTGAGCCTTCTGCTGCCTCAGTAGTGCGGTTGCTTGGCTCCAATGCCCCAGCCTTACCTAGCAAGGAGGGAGGACACAGAAAAGCTGCTGTCAAATTTTGTGGCAATGGTCTATGATATTCTGACTAACCGTGCCACCTGAAAGCAAAGCCCATGGGTTGCACTGCAGTTCTGGTTAGGGATTGTGTGAATCTGGTATCGCCCTAAAATCATGCTCAAGGGTGGAGGCAAGATCCGTGGGATTGATGTGTCCTAACTACATGATACCCCTTGTGGCTGGCTTCTTTGTGGTGCTGGAGTGACTTTGAAGTGAGTAGACTTTCCCTCCTTGCTCTTGGGACAGGCCTTCTCTGAGCAGATCTGGTAGAAGGATGACCCCATGATAGAGAGACATTTTAGAGGAGACCTCAGAGCGAGAGCACTTCACCAGCACAGGAGAGCCCGCAAAACTCTTTGCTCGTCAATTTGACAGTCAAAATGGGACTATTTCCCCCCCGTCTATTCTGGTTGGTATCTGAAATCCAAGCTACATGCTCTCTGCTTCACATATGGTCAACTATTGCCATAAAGGATTCAGGAACTGAAACTTTAGCTGGTAATTATGTTAATGAAGGCTGAGGCACATAAAAGTCCAGCTTGCTATTCCACAGCTGTATTGGCTATGGAGGGATAACAAGATTAAAATCCAATTTTTGTCGGTAATCAGATTGGACTTGTGAGACAAATATCTACCCAGAGGTCTGGAGCTGGAATGTGCAGCAGCTTTTGTAAGTCACTTCTGTGACCATAACTATACTCTACAGTTCTTTTCATTGAGCCAGCTTTGCTAGTCAGTCAAATAAACTGTTATTTACATGCAGAATTATAATCCTTACTTATAGTTAGCAGTAGAAAAGAATGGCCCAAGGCTGGACACATAATGAGTGAGCTTTTCTTTGAAAGAAAAGGCTCGACATCTCTCAACAGCTGATTTGAACACAACAAAGTACTTCATGCAGCAACTCCGTCCCCTTCCACACATGGGGGAAGCGAAAGGAGACAGAGGCGGAGGTAGATCTGAGCTGGCTCCTGCCTGGGCTGGGCCTGCCCTCCTGTTGCTTCACTCCTCCCTCCCTTCCTCTCCTCTCCACATCCCAGCAGACCCTGATGGTCTCCGCTGGGCTGAGCAGGGCCCAGTACGTAGGGTCCTGAGTACCTGATGCCATGGTCTTCTCTCGCCACCATTTTCCCCGGTGCTCAGCTGTGGTGCGCTGCAGGCGGTCCCAGCGAGGCAGGAGCACAGGTGAGCGGGGACAGCAGGAGTCACACTCTTCGCCTGGGGAACATGGGTGGTGGGGAGAGGTGTTGGGACCCTCGGCAGAATGATTCCCGCCCACGGGGTCTCCATGTGATGTGCCGAAGGAGGCGGCAGGTCGAACACCGCTCACGCCGTCCCAGCCAGCAGCATGACAAAGCATGCTGGTGGGTCTCCGCAGAGCAGGGCAGGGGCCAGGGCTCACTCGGACGAGAGGAGAAATGAGTGGCACTTGCCGATTCAGTGTTTATTTTTGTTTGGGCCAGGCTTAGAAAGGGAACTGGGAGCTTTTTCAAGAGACCAATTGAAACTGCTGGTGGGGAGTCATTCCCAGTCGTGCCAGTGACTCATTTACCTCCCCGGTGCTGAAATATTTTGTAACAGTGGGCAGGAAACAGCCCCAGTCCCAGCCAAGTGCAGGTCCCAGCACTTGAGGCCGTGGTCCTGGCAGCTGGGGCTG
>NW_010161905.1:16251-16576 GCF_000695765.1 Mesitornis unicolor | reverse complement strand
CTGGCCCTCAGCCACCTCCCTCCTCCCACCCGGTAGCACAGCCCCGTTAGCTCATCTGGGCACGCTGGCACAGAAATCTCTCCTTGGGGGCTGGCAGCACCCCCTGGGCTCCACAAGCCTTGCGATGCCTAAGGTGCTCCTGGGCAGCAGTGGCAGCAGGACAGGGGTGGCAAGAGGGCTCCTGAAAAGCCAACAGCATGGGAATAAACCAACGCCCTGAGTCATCCTCTCCCCTCCCTGGTCAAAATGCCCTGCCTTGTTTCCCGTGCACCCAAATCGAGTAACGCAGCAAGCGTCCAGCAAGAGGACGGGCAGCAGTGGCCAC
>NW_010161905.1:0-16180 GCF_000695765.1 Mesitornis unicolor | reverse complement strand
CTCTCCAGCCACAGCTCTTGCAGCCTTGCTCAGGCAGAGCAGGGCTGTGGCATCCACACAACAGCTTACCTGTGCACCCCAGGGTCAGGTCCTGGTGCCAGGGGGTCCCCAGGCAGCAGCCCATGCATCCAGCGACACCGCCAGCCCTGAGCCCGAGGGCTGCTGCTGCACGGGCAGGGGTGAGCGCATCGCTCGCTGCCTGGCCGGCACTGCCACTCAGCCCAGCCCCAGCCACAATGCACAATGCGCCTTTTGACCGGGCATGGTCTGCCGGCGAGGCGGGGGCGATGGGGACAGAATCAGAGAGTGTTTTGGGTTAGAATCATAGGATTGGAAAGGACCTTTAAAATCACCTAGTCAAACCAAACATAACACTGCCAAGTCCACCACTAAAGTCCCTAAGTGCCACATCTGCCCATATTTTAAATATCTCCAGGGATGGTGACAAAACCACTTCCCTGGGCGCCTGTTCCAATGCTTGACAACACTTTCAGTGAAGAAATATTTCCTAATATCGAATCCAAACCTGCCCTGGCACAAGTTCACACCGATTCCTCCCATCCTGTTACTCGTTACTTGGGAAAAGAGACCAACCCCCCCCCTCACCTCAGATACCTGTGTGTGTCTAAGTGGTGTAGCGGGCCACTAACCACTTCCCCTTGGATTATAAGGGCTTCATTCTGCTCCATATCTCTGTCTTCCACCTCAGTGGGCTGGGTAGCCCGAGTACAACTGGCCTTACTATTAAAGACTGAGGCAACAAAGGCATTAAGTACCTCAGCCTTTTCCTTATCCTTTGTCACTGTTTTCCCCCTTACATCCAATAAAAGAGGAAGATTTTCCTTACACCTCCTTTTGTTGCTAATGTATTTATAGCAACATTTTGTATTGTCCTTTATGGCAGTAACCAGACTAAGTCCTAGCTGGGCTTCTGCCCTTCTAATTTTCTCACTGCTTAACCTCATGACATCTTTGTAGTCCTCCTGAGTTGCCTGCCCCTTCTCCCAGAGGTCATAAACTCCCTGTTTTTCCCCAGTCCCAGCCAAAGCTCTCTATTCAGCCAGGCTGGTCTCCTTCCCCACTGGCTCATCTTTCAGCACATGGGGATGGCCTGCTCCTATGCCTTGAAGATTTCCTTCTTGAAGAACATCCAGACTTGCTGGGCTCCTTTGTCCTTCAGGAGTGCCTTCCAGAAGGACTCTCTCAACCAGGCCCCTGATCAGGCCAAGGTCTGCCCTCCAGTACTGTCCAAGGTAGCCCTTCTGGCAATCACAAGCCTTAATTCTCCAAGAAGCAAAAATTAGTCCACTGCATTGTATTGCCAGCAGACATCTGGTAAGGTGCAGTCCCCCAGTGGACCTTTAAAGACCTTGTTCCACCCCCTCTGCCATGGGCAGGAACATCTTTCACCAGGCCAGGTTGCTCAAAGTCCTGTCCAACCTGACCTTGAACACTTCCAGGGATAGGGTATCCACAGTTTCTCTGAGCAATCTGTTCCAGTGTCTCACCACCCTCACAGTAAAGAATGACTTCCTGATATCTAACCTAAATCTAATCTCTTTCAGTTTAAAACCACCGCTCCTTCTACTGAGAGGCCGTAGAAAAAGCCTCTCTCCATACTTCTTACAAGCCCCCTGTAGGTATTGAAAGGCTGCAAATGTCTCCCCAGATCTTTCTCTTCTCAGCTTTTCTTCCTTAGAGAGGGCTTTCAGCCCTCCAATCATTTTCATGGCTCTCCTCTGGATCCTCTCTAACAGGTTCATGTCTTTCTTGCGCTGGGGGCCACAGAGCAGGATGCAGCACTCTGGGGGGTTCTCATCCCACCAGCTGGCATTGCTGCCCTGCGCTGGCCCCACCAGTACCCTGGGCTCTACTCTCACCCTTGGCTTTGGGAGCATGTTGCCCAGCCCACGTGCCACATTCCTCTCATTCCTTCCATCGGCTGCGGCACTGGGAGCCCTGCAGTCTTCAGAGCCTGCTGAGCTTCCAGCTCACCCCTCCAGAGAGCTTCAACACTGATCTCCCCAAAACTCCAAAGGCAAAACCCATTCCTGATGCCACTGCAAACACCTGCCTCACCTGTGGGGACGCCTTGCTGGGGCTCATCCAGCATCCTCCATCTGGAACTGGCTGTGCAGCCATTCCTGCACCTTCCTGCCCAGCCAAGCCGGCTCTCTCCTCCTTTCACAGAGAGGGTAGATGGCAGCACGGCCTGCTCCACACTGACCTCAGCAGAGCAGAGCTACATCTAGGTGAGGCACAGCCAAATTCTCTGCAAGTGCAGACACTGTGGGCTTCTATGGGGCTGGCAGGGCTCACCTCATCTCTGAGATCAGAATCGTCTGGACTCCAGATGTGATCACCAGGAGGGACTGATTTGGCTGCTGCGTGGGATCCCCTGGCTGCCCAGGATGGAGTCTCTGTCCCTCTTCGTTCACATGTTCTGACCTTCCTCAGCCTTCAGGACCAGGACTCAGGACTGGCTTTGTGGTCTCACTGCACTATGGGTGGCAGATGTCTGCAGAGCGTCTCTGAGGAAGAGCAACACAGCCCCTGCAAAATAAAAGCCAGAAGGTCTAAGGAAAGAAGTCCCAGGTAGGGAGGTCTTTTAGGAGTGAGCCTTCACTTCAGCAACCAGCCAGTGCTATTGCCACCACAGCAGTGACCTGTTTGCTGTGGTGTGGTCCAGGAGCATTGCTGACTGCACCAGAAACCCAGGCTCCATCCCAATGCACGGCAAGGCCTTGAACTTCTCCAGAGTAGCGAGTAATTACTCCAGTGAGTAATTTCTCACCAGACAGATTCCTATTCTGTGATATGGGCTGCCTGGCACCACTGCAATACCCCTAAAGCAAAGCACAAGGACTGGCTAGCTGTGGGACAGACTGTGGCAGGACAGAGTCCATGTTTATGGAGCTGGCTGGGAAACTTCTAAAAAAAAAAAGTGAAAAACCAAAAGCTTTTCAGGAGTGGTTGGACAGAGCAATGTTCCTGTGCAGTCCTGGCCAGGCACCAGCCTACCTGCCTAGGAGAAGTCTGAAATTCTGAATGGGGGTTTCTAGTCCTTATCAGGAGAAACCACATATCAAAATGTTTGGGCTGCCTGGAGAAGGGACCATCCTCCTCATCCTCCTTGCTGCAGCTCGCCCATCCTCCTGAGCCCCAGACATTAGGGTGCAAAATGTTGCGGCTCTCTCCTGAAATGCTAAAGTCAAGCTGATGTTTACCATGCAAAGCTGTGTACCCATGGGGACCTGCATGAAGGTGAGCTGCTGGTTCAGGCCAGCGCTCCTCTCCCTGTGGCAAGGACGCTGCCTGTTCCTGTTGCACGCCAGTCCTGGAAAGTTACACATTTAGAAAACTCCCTGAGCTGACCTAGGGATAATCAAGGTCCAGGAACCGGAGGGGGAGTACAGATCCAGGTGCAGGTTTTGGCCTGCCTGTGCTCAGAGCACACAGCCTGATTTTCTGTGATGGAGGCAGGCACAACTTCACAGGAAAGATGTTGCTGTTTTGGGCCCATGTTGTCAAAGTGGCGAGCACTCGAACAGGGCAGGTGTTTTCAAAGTGCTCTGCTTCACTCAGAATGCTGTTGGTTTTAGCAATACCTGCTCAGCAGTCAGTGTCAAATTCTTCTACCCAGGGGAAAATAATATTTTTAAAAAATCAACAGAACATTATGTTTCATTTTCTAAACAAAAAATTCTTCTTTTGTGGTTTTGAAATTTCTTTTAGCTTTTAAGTTTACATAGATAATGTAGCGACCAAACCCACCCCACTAGAAGCAAAGGTATCAACCTCCTGTTTGACCCAAAATGGAATTTTCCTTTCGGTCAGTACCAGAAAATCTGTTCCACTCCCTACCCCGCTGCTTAGCACCCCTGCATCTCCCCTGGGAAGCCCCCACAGCAGCACCTGAAGCCCTCAGCCTGGCCTCCTGGGTAAAGTCCAGTCCTAATAAGCACAGAAGCAATTTCCTGGAGGTCCCAGCCTGCACCAGCTGGGGATCTCCACCTGTGACAGCTCTCCAGGGTCTCTACCCCCTTTGCAAACCCCGTGTAGCCATGTCAGCCAGGCAGCCTCTGCTGGCAGAGCACTGGCCAGCCGTGCTTCCCTCCTCAAGGCAAGAAACAGGAGGCACCTGGCATGACAACCCTGGCACTCTGTGACCACAGGACGTAGCTGCTGCATACACTAACAGTGTCCAGGGCTGTCATGCAGTGGCACCCTTCCCTGGGACCAAATCCACCTTCCTAAATCCAGCATGTCTGCTGAGATTTCTGCTGTCCTTCTCCTATCAGTTCCTGGTTACAAAGGGCCCAAACCAAACCTATCCTTCCCTGGTGTGCTCATCGCCACCGGATCCAAGCCTCAAATTCAGCCAGGACCGAAAATGCAAACTCTCTGCCCCAAACCTGGATTTAGGCACCCGTGTCCCTGCAATGGACCGTTCCAGCCACCTGCGACTGCTGCGTCCCGGCTGTGTTGGCTCAGCTGGGGACGAAGGGCACAGGCACGGACCGGCACCCACAGCAACAAGCCCTGGCAGCTGTACCGACCTGCTCCTCCGCGCGCCTGCGCAGGGCCCCGCGCTCTGCTCCCCAGCACCGCTTTCCTCCCGGAGAATTCTTGGCCACCGAGCTCCGACCTCTCCACGCCGGGTCCCCCGGGGGAACGCTGCCGGCGCCGGGACGCGGCGCGCGTCCGCACAGGGCTGCGTACGTGTTTGCGGGGCGGGCGAGCGTGCCCAGCACCGCCACTCCCTCGCACGAGGAAAGGAATTTCTTCCAAGAGCGGCTTATCATCTTGGGAACCTCCGCTTCCCAGCAGGGCCGCCGGCGCGGAGGTCAATGAGTTACCAGGAGTTACGCTATAAACAGCCCCGCAGCCCGCCGGCTCCCAGGGGAAAGCACGAGCACCCGGGCACCACCTTCGCCCCGGCCCTGCTGTAAACAGGGGCTGGCGAGGTTGCCCACTGGCACGGCATCAGGGAGCAGCTCAGGGGTCGTGTGGCTGGACCCGGTCATTGCAAGCAGCTGCTTTGCATGAGCAGCCTCTCCTGGACTCACCTGTCCCCAGCGCTGCGTCCTTGGGACTTGGGACTTTCCTCGCTGCTCCGACTGCCTCTGCTGTGGAGGGGCTCTACCTGCACCACGGTTTGGGCATCCCGGGGGGGTGGCAGAGGCACTCGGCTCTGAAAGCCCCTTCTTCTCCAGCAAACTGCAAATCCAGACACACAGAACAAGAGATCTGTGGACCCAGCAGTATTTGTGCACCCTGGCTAAACTCCACAAACAGGGTGAGCAGAGAAAAATACAGGGATCATTTTTTTGCTTTTGAAAACAATGAAAGAGTTAATATCAAGCTTTTCTAACATTCCTGTTTCCTTCTGGGAGTGCTCAGAAGCTGATCATTCCTTGGCAGGTTCAAAACCAAGCCTCCTTGCTTTTTACTTTGTTATTTAAAAATGAACCTGAAAAAAAAAAAGGAAGTCAGCCTAAACCTGACTTCAGTCAGGGGAAAAAGCAAACAAACAAGATGAAACATTTTGTTTCAGGTCAAACAAACTTCCATCTCATGTTTTTTATTCTCTGATATGGGTGGGGGGTACCCGTTTTGGCGTTAGGTGGAGCAGTGCTTTCCTTCCCTCCTCCGAAAGCCCACCCAGCCAAAGCACCGCCTGCAGCTGTGGGAGCCGTGGGGACACTGGCAGGAGTGACCAGGCCCAACGGGAACATTTCCTCATTCTTGCCCTCTCTGCTTTTGCTTTCACCCTCTGCAAATGGGTGCAGAGCAGTGATAAGCACCTGCCCATGCCGTGGCCACCCCTGCAATCCTGAGCTCTTCAGGCCGCTCACCAGGGCCTGCCTGCTTGGGTGGGGGGGAACAAGACATGGGGGAGAGTGACCTTCCCCCCTGCACCTTCACCTGTGCCTTTGTGTGCCCACGATGGGGTGACCTTGGGACATTGTCATTCCTGATGTGCTGGCAGCTGTGGGCAGCTCAGGAAGGAGGGGGTTCATGCATGGCTGCGGGACGCAAGGGACATGCAATCAACGGTTTTGCAGCAAAACTGGCATGGCAAGTCACTGAAATGCAGCCAGTCAGGCCTGGCCTTAAGATGTTTCTTTTCGCTGATGGCCTTCACTCAAGACTTTTCTTCCACCTCCAAGACTTTTCTTACTTTTCTCTGCTCTGTGCAGCACACAGCAACCCAACGCTGCCGTCTGCACCAGGAAATTTGCTCCATCCTGCAGCTAAAGGGTTAAGCAGGCTCCAGGGCTGAACTAAGCTGAACTCAGCGCTTAATTTTCAGAAATGCTGAGGCCTGCTCCTCTCGCATTGTTTTCAGCCAGAGGCGGAGGAAGTGAGCACTCTTGGAAAACAGGCCATGTGTGTCGGCTGTTGCCCGGGTGGGTCAGGTGGCCAGGACCACCCCACGACACATACGGTGGCCACCCCTGCTCCAGGGGGTAGCCGTGCAAGGGGGCAACCTGGGCTGCTGCTGTGAGGTCTCCTCTCTGGCATTGGGGTCCCGAGCATCCTCCCTGCGGCTCTCCCAGTGTGACCACCACTTCAAAGGCAGCGGCTGGGCGTCACTGCCCAGGGGAGCCTCCAGACTGTGTGGAGACACAGCCAGGGAAGTGGAGGCCACCGATAAGGCATGGGAAGGAAGAAGGAAGGACCAGAGCCAGCCAGCTGAGCTCCAGGGTTTGAAGATCTCTGTAGCTCCTGTCTGGGACTGTGTTGTTGAAAGGAGCCTTTTAGTTCACCTCTGTGCTTGGGTGTTTTCCAGCTCAGCTTGCAGGAAGGTTTAGAGGTGTCAGGGAAAGCCCCACAATGCTGCTCCATGCGCAGATCTCTTGTGGGCACTGGTGCTGCTGGAGAGAGCTTTGTGATAAGGTATAGGAGAGCAGCAAGGAATGGCAGTCACAAGCGTACAGGCCCACGGGACTACCTCTCAGAGACTTTTTGAGCTCTTTTGGCCATTGCATCCCTTCCTTGGCCATCCTGCCAGCAGCAGTCACTGCTCCAGTATGCTGCCTTGCTCAGACACCCTTGCCCAGGCTCAGGCAGAGCTACAGCATCTTCCAGCACCACCACTGCTTTGGCAAGGTTTGCAGAGGGAACAGCCACAGCATCACACATCACAGCAGTTGTTCAGCACAGGACTGTCAGGGAAAACCTCTTTCTGCCTCTAGAACAGCTTTTCCAAGGTCGCAGAGGTAGCCTGGACCTCACGTCCTCTGTGAGATCTGAGCTAACAGCTCATGAAACCATTGCGCACCCTCGGGATACCCCTCCCAGCTCCCTCTGAGTCCTGTCAGGTCTCTCCTGCCTGCACTATGACAAGGTTGCAGGGACGAGGGGTGGGATGTCAGGCTCTCCACCCCAGAGCAACTCCATCCCGCACAAGGACGCCTGCGCCCTGGCAGAGGGCACAGGAGGACAGGAGGAGATGTGTCATGAGCTTCTGATGCTCCCAGCTTGTCCCACATCCCCAGGCAGATCCGTCCCTGACTCCCACTCTGCTGAGATGGAGTCACCTGCAGAAGGGGATCCTTTCCCACTGCCCCTCTGACCGGTGCCTCTGCTGCAGCCGTTGTGCCTCTCTCACCCCCAAAATTGCTTCCTCAGCTCTCCCACCACCTCCAGGCCCAGCACTGCCACACACCCAGCCAGGGTGGCCACCTACCCCAAGAATGAGCCCCAGAAGGACAAACTCACAGATGGCAGCCAGGTCCACCTGGTATTCAGCAACAGAGGATCCCCAGGTCTCTCTCAGCCGATGGAAGTGCTGCTGCAATGAGGTCCCCCAGCTGCACCCTTCCTGCTGCCCCATCCAGTCACGGGTTCTCTACTTGGCTCCTCATCCCTTCTCTTTTTCCAGGCTAGAAGTATCTGCCCAGCACTGGCCAGAACATTAAATGGCCTTAACCCTATCAATAATGCAGGAGAATTGATGGCAGATAGCTTGTAGTCAGCTGCCAGCCTCTGAGGGACACCGAGACCTCCCTGAGCATGGCCAGGCAGGGTCTGGGGTGCAGATACGTGCCTGCAGCCCACATTGGGGTGGTGAACTCGGGCAGGAGCTGGCGGGGAGCCCTCTGGACCCGGAGTAACCCTGAGGGGAATGACTCAGGTGAGGTGGCTGCTCACTGACCAGAGGGATGCAGGGAGAGAACTGACTAGACATAGCTATATGCAAGTGACTCAGTCTTTGCGCTGTGATGGACATGTTTTTCCATGGTCCCAGGGAGGCTCTGGTTCTCAGTCTTTGCTGGGAACAAGGGAGGAATGTCTCTCTGATGTGTCCCCTGTGGGTTGGGGGGCTGTCGCCAGTCCCAGAGGCTGTGCTATTCCCATCCAATAAACTGGAAGAAGGTGGTACTGTGCCTTTCTTTGCAAAGGTGTTTGGAAAGCCATTGCATCAGGGCTACGTGGCCAAGAGAGGTGAATCTGAGCTGTATTCCTGCAAGCTGCAGACTGGACTGGGAGCTGCTGGTGTGCAGCTGTGGTTGCAAGACACAAGGCAGGCTCTGCTCTTCCTCCTGGATGTGTGCAGGGCCTGTGTTGGGGCACTGCAGCCACTGTCGGGCCACCCTTGTTAGCAGAGCAGAGCTGGGTTGAGTGCATTGAGGGGATTTGCTGTCCGGGGACACATACGGCTGCTGTGGGTGCTGTGTGGGTGGACTCGCTGCATCACCCAGCTCCTTGCCACAAGACGGGGACTCAGCTGTGGGACCCACTTGGCTGCTGGGAGGTACCCATCGTATCTTCCAAGGTGGGTTTGGGATGCAGACCACTGCTCCCATGGACTTGCAGACAACAGGGTGCAACAGTGTCTTCAGCCTCCCCTTGGAAGGACAAAGCTACTGGGTCTGGCAAGCATCACCTCTTGAGGATCTCACCCAGGCTTTGCAATAGGAATGACCGGCCTCTGCCTTCCCCTCTGTGCTCAGTGTCACCTTACAGCACCTTGTGCTGCTTTTCAGGCTCTGCGTCCCCCCAGCAGCCCTGCAGCTCCATGGGAGAGCTCGTTAGCTGATAGCTACGAAGCCGGCAGAGGTACACGGTGCAGCCGGGCTCTCCCCTTCTTGCATATTAATTTCCAGAGCCATTAGATGGCAGCAACTACCGTGCCACCAGCATCCCGCTCCCCGCATACTCCAAGCTTTGCAAAAACAGTTTTGGAGCCAGGCCCCAGCCCTGCTGCTCACAGCCCCCTGGCACCAGCAACCTGCACCAGGTCCACAGGGTGGTCCCTAGGATGGGGCAATAACCCCGCGCTAATGAGCAGGCAGTGAAGCCACACTTGTTTCCAGCGGTGATTTTATTGTCTCTGTGTTAAAGATGCAGTGGTCAGGTAACACGCTGGGCAAACCACACCACGATGTGCAGCCAAGGCTCGTTCAGGTGCTGCGTTGGACAGAGCTGACTGCAAATCAGAAGGAAAAACTGCTCAAAGCATCAAAGTTTTTCTCCTTGGAGAGGCTTCCAAATGAAATGTGTTTCATTTGGAAATATCTCCAGAAAATCAAACTTTCAAAATACTTAATTTTAACTTCTCAATTTCCCTGTATTTTTCTCTTCTAGCCTCTCTTTTCCTTTATTATTCTCCCCTGCCTCTGCTTTTACCCTTTTCCTATTTTGCCATTGAAACAGAAGTGAACAGGATGAGGAAGGAGAATGAAAAATGACAAAGTGAGCACAACTCCACAGATCTCCAATATTTCATTTTTCAATTTCACCCACAGTAGGAAAATGGTCATGAAAATGCATTTTGTTCATCTTTGGAGTACAAACATGTATAAAATCCCAGCCTGTTCCGTATTACTTTTTCTTCCAACATCCACAATACAAGCTGCAAGGGGCTGAATAGCCATTTCTCACTCGTACAGCACCAAAAAGCAAATCCAGCGCTGCTTTCCCCACCACCAGCCCAGCAAGCGTTGATATGAGCAGTGCCTGCCACAGAGCCTGAGCAAAGATGTGATTTGTGTGAACCACCCCATCTAATTCACACAGCTCAAGCTTAACCACGCAGTAAAGGGTAAATATTTAAAGAAATCTTTTGATAATTTGGCTGGCTAGTAGTTTGGAGGAGGAAAAAAAATATCTATTTTTAGACTTTCTTCTGTAAGAAAAAAACTGATTAAAATATTAATTGCTTATGTTTATCTAGGGTTTGGGGTTTTTTTTAAGTTCTTAATGATCCAAACTGCTTGAAAAGGTGTTGTTCTTGATGCCATCTCCTTTTCAAAAGCAACAAAGCAGCTCAGTGAGGCTAAGCGTCTCGTTTTGATATTTTCAGGGTGGAACATTTTGATTTTTCAACTTACAAAGCTTTGCTGCTTTAGTTTTTTGTACATAAAGCTGAGGTTGAAATCAGAATGAAAGCTTTCGGTTTAAGCTAATTAATCCAAATACTTTGATTCAAATTCCATTGTGTTTTCTCAGTTTTGTTCTCTGGGAGTTTATTTTAAGTATCTGAATTCCATTTTTAGACCGGGGGAGAAAAAAAAGTGAGGTTTCCTAGAAAAGAGATAACCCACTGCTTACCCAGGGCTAGCCATTCTGCAGTATTTCGTATGCTTAGAAGTGTAAAAAGAAATTATATTTTCTTAATTATGTCATTCAGTCTCTTTCTGAACTGCACGGGCAGCAGGGTCCAGAGACCTGGTCTGAGCTTTGCTGCCAGCCCCCAGATCCTGAAGGTTCCCCAAATTCTCCTGGAATCCCCCTTATTCTCAGTTTCCCCATGAAACAATATGAGCAACAAAAGGAAACAAGAAGTTATTGTGATAACACCACTCCAGCAATAAGAAAGAAGTGGCATTTGCCAAGGCTACATTGGTCTTTTGGAGAAGGTGGTGCTCCCCAAGGAGCTCTGGGAGGACAAGAGGTTTGCCAGTCAGCAGAGAGGTCCCCAGGCTGGGCTTCTCACAGGGCACACGAGAAGCACAGCTGCCCATTAGCAACATCTTAGGATCCTGACCTGGCTGATGGGAGGGAGGGTGTTTCTTGCTTCTATCAGTCCTTGCTGCTTCAGGGCAGCTTAAAAGGGAAAACTAAAAATAACCCCAACTTCCGATGACCTTTAATGAGTTGAAACATAGTTGGCAATGGGAAAGCAGGTCAGGTACCTCGGGGGCCAGAGCTGCAGCTGGTATAAATCTCCCTTCGCATTGCTTTGCTGATGCCACTCGGCAGGAGCCACTGGTGTGGCTTTGTGGCACAGCTGTCCCCAGTGGGTCACTGTTCACCCTGCAGCAGGGGCTGCAGTGCTCACCAGCTCAGCTACACACGCAGAGGGGTGAAATGAAGCAGCTCCAAGATGCCCGACCTCAGGCAAGAAGCTCTGATACTGCCTGGGAGCTCCAGCTGTGCTGTCTGCTGCAGCAGTACGCTCCTTGGCTTTCCAGGCATCCTGCAGCAGAGCTCTGCTCAGGGACATCAGCTCTCCCAGAGAGCTTGAAAGAGAAAGACTCTTGCAGTTTTTAGGAGAAATGCTGGTTTCCAATGCCCTAAAGCCTTTGATGTCACAGCTGCCTTAGGCAGATCACGCAGCATCACTCCTCTCCCAGTGTCCTGACCTCTCAGGAGGGGAGGTGAAGGCACAGCACCCCTAACATGCAGGACGATTCCCTCCAGAGCTTCCACAGAACTTGGCTTCACTTGTCAGCTTTTGATTTGTTGCACTTGACCTAGGGACTCAGCCCCCATGATGAGGAGAAGAATAACGCCAGAGGACCTGTAGCTCCTCCTGTGCACGGCGCAGGCATCCCTTCCTGGCGCTGCAGGATGGTCACAGGCTATGGTGCACACCAGCATCACCTGGAGCAAATCCAGCTCACGACCATTCTCCACTGTCTGGATATTTTTCTTTTGCTGAAACTATATGTACAGCACTAAGATTGATGACTGAAAATATTATTTTGCTGGAAAATAATGTCATTTGATTATGACTTTAATGCAGGCAGCCTGGGGAACATCTACCTCTGCCTGCCTGTGTCTCCTCCTGCCGACACAGGGAGTTGCTGGCAAGGGCTGTGGTACTGCTGTGTAAACTGGAAGAAAGTCAAAGCACTGACAAGTGACTTGGTGTTTGCGGTGAGTGAAGAACAGGAGTGAGATCCTGTGCTGGAAGAGGGACCAACTGTGCTTCCGAGTTCCACCAGAGCCTCTCAGGGGCCCCTCTTAAAACATCCACTGCCCAGTTCACTGCCTCTGGTCCTAGTTGCTGTTTTCCAGGGACTCCCAAAGCAAAACTCTGATCTCCATCATCTTGAAATTCTGTCATCCCTAGAAGAGCGAGTCTGACTTTGCACCAGGGCAGCAGGCAGCATCTGACCTCCTTACCTTACCTCTGCCAAATCTCACTTCACAGGGGAGGCAGAGGACAAGAGAAAAATGGGTAGGGAACTGCCCAGCAAGGCAGAATTTCCTTCATCCCATGTGTGTCATGTGCTGTGGTATAATGGGGTCTCCAGACCCCTTAGGCTTCTCTGCTGCCTTTTGGGAACATTACAGCCCTGGACTTACAGGCTTTTTTTGGAAAATGTCACCAGCTTCCGATGAGTCAGAGTCCTGCTTCTCCACAGCCTGCCCAGTGCTTTGCGTGAGGCGTCGGGCTGTGCCGTGCTAGGGTCCCCACAGGCATCTCACTGCCTTTGTGGACTTAAATCTTTTTGCTGAGAAAGGAGAGCTTTTCGCTGCCAGTGCACCTGCAGGCGGGTCTGCCGGGAGCAGAGGCTGGCAGGGACACATTAGGCTCGCTGGTGCCACTGGGACAGACAGACAGACACATTTGTGCTACGGCACCCTGGAGCAAGGGCTGCAGCTGGGATCTCTGGCCAAGGCGTTTCCACCCCTCCTGCAGCTGTGATTCACAGGGCCCAGCAGTGGAGCTGTTCACCGAGATGACTACCAGCTGAAGGGGAAAGAAAGTGGGTGGAAAGCCTGAGGCTCCTACAGAGGCCTCTGAGAGCTGTGGCTGTACGTGCGTGTGTTTGCAAGAACATATGTGTGCATGTGTCTGTACCTAGGTGTGCTGAAAGGGATGCTATGACTTCAAATAAGCTAGAAATGCCAGAGCTAAGGCTGCTGATGACACCCCCCCCCATGCCCTTTGAAGACAGTGATGCTTATGTGATCTTTTAACTCTCTGACCTCTCCTAACCCTGTCTCTCCTGGCCTTGGGACATCCCATACTTCCCTTGCAGTCTCTCCATTCCTCACCGAGTCCCCACGTCACACAGGAGTGAGGAGGGATCCCCTTCCTCAGGGCTTTCTTCAGGCACCCTGCTCTGTGGGAACAGGACAAGAACTGCCTTTCCAGCCCTGGGGACCACCATCCCTCCTCAGTGGCTGAGCGCAGCGTCACAGAGAAACACGCAGGTGGTGGCTTCCCAAGCTGGAAGAGGGCAGTGAGCCTGGTTTCTCCAAGTGCCTGGTGTTGGGATAGCACAAGATACATTTTGAGCCCAGGTCCCAGTGATTCCACGTGCAGCCAGCAACTTCCAGCTCTCCCAGTAATCTGTCGGCCAGTGTTTGAGTCAGGCATCAGGGAAAGAAGAAATACAGTTATCAACTGGGTGGAGAAAGTTTGGTTTGGGTATCTCTCTCAGCATCTCATAAGGACACAGAGACAGGGATAAGAAACCCAGTGTCCAGAGAAGCTGTCAGTAAAATTAAATGAAATTAGCACCTTTTTCTTCTGTCCTCTTGCCCCCATCACTTCCGTGTCCCTAGTCACTGAGCGATGCAGGGTCCTGCGGGCAGCAGCTTCCTCTGCACAGCTACGTGGTACGTGCTGGGTACTGAATGAGGCAGGCGCCTTATGGGAAAAATACGCATCTAATAATTGCCGCGAAAGACTGTGTTGCAATGCACAGACACAAAGGGATGAAAGGAGGCTGCGTTAACATCCTGACATTTCCTCATTTCTGACTTCTTGTCTCAGGCATCCCTAACACCCTTTTATGTCAGCTTTCTCAGCCAGTTTCCGCAGTCAAAGAAAAGGAAATGGGATTTCTAAAACACCCAGGGACAGCGCTGATGCTGAGGGGCTCCAATCAGTGCCTTGCACCATGGGCCCCTGCGCAGCTCAGCCGGGGGCCTGGTCCTTGTGTGGGAGCTGCTGGCTGAGGCAGGGAGGTGAGGGTTTGAGCTCCCTGCTGTCAGCTCCCCAGTGCTGAAACCCAAAAATCCCATGGTAGGGGGCACCTGACGCCCTGCCTGCCTGCCCCACTGGCAGCACCCACTCCCCCTTCCCCATGGTGCAGCTCTGTGGTGCTGGGATCACCCAGCTGGGAGCGGACAAAGGAGAAGAGGTTGCTCCTGTGCCCCCTCAACTCTGCCAAAGTACCCTGTCCTCCTCCAAGCCCTCTGCAATCCCAGCCTGTCTGTGCTGGAAATTTCAAGTTGTTCTGAAGGCAGCAAGTTAACAAGATTTGGAAACCAGGTCAGCGGAAGAAGCTTAATTAGCTCGCTGAACCGTGGGGACCAGCTCACATCGTGTCTGCTTTATTGACTCTCCAAATGGACGTTATTGATACGAGAGGTGTGAGCCTTGCCGCACCGGGGTCCTGCCCTCTTCTCTCAAGAAGGGGACACCTTGGGCACTTGTCAGGCACAGGGAAACTTCAGGGCCCCACATCAGCACTGTGGGACAGCCCGAATCATCCTGCTGTGCAGTATTAGCAGCTCTGCTTTCCCCTTGCCTGTTCCCCTCAGAGACCCCTGGACCCCCACCCCCATTCCTGGTCCTGCTCTTCCCACCTACCTGACACCCTCTTGGGAGGGGAACAAGCTGGAGGGGACAGGCAGCAGGGCTGGCAGCGAGCTGCCTGCATCACCGGCAGCACAGGCGTAGCTCAGGCGACCTGCTACCTGTCTTGTCATGTCACCGCAAACATCTGCTGCCGCAAATAACACAGCAAGAGAAAAGGAAAGCAAAAGGCCCTCTCTGGGCTGCAGCCTCAGGAGCAGGAGAGATGCGGTGCCTGTCACGCTGCATGAAAAACCCCTTTCATTAGCGGCACGATTGCAGCTCGGCCTCTGTGAATCGCAGCACAGCTTCTTGGGGGCTCTGCAGGCAGGGGTGGGCACAGCCCCATCCCTGCTTCACAGCCTGGGAGCAGCTCCGCTGGGCAAGGCTTTATTCTGATAGATAGCGTCACACAAACAAAACAAGGAGCTAATGGCTTTGAAGCACTTTCAGGAATCCTGATGCGCTGCTGGTGGAGGAGGCTGCTTGCTGTTTGGGAGGGATGAGCCCCCTCTCCATCCTGCAGCCAGGTGCTGTGCAGGCACCCATAGACCCCTCCCTGCTCCAAGTATGGGACAGACACACAGCCAGGGGTTGGCTATACTGGACAGCTGCTACAGGGGAACCTTAGCACTAGAGGAAATCCAACTTTTCAGCATAAATTGTATCCCTCTCCCCTGCCTCTGTCCTGAGACAGCGTTTCTTTGCGTTCTCAGCAATCCCTGGGCCAAGCTGGAGAGCTAGCAGTGTGGGAGTGGCGGCCCATCTCTCCCAGGGCTAGATGGGAGCAGCACTGGGCAGCACTGGGATGGGTGGGAGTCCCATGGTGTGTGTGTGGGGGGAGCCCTGTGGCAAGGAGGGACCAGCCTGGCGGCCCTGGATGCCACAAGCAGGGCTGAAAGAGCAGCAATTGAGCACAGGGCAGGAGGAAGGGAAGGACAGCACAGCTGGACCATGGGCAGAACTGCGGGCAGGGCAGAGCAGCAAGCAGGGCAGTGCAGCAGGCAAGGCCAGACCACAGGCAGGACTGTGGGCAGGGTACAGCAGCAGGCAGGGTACGGCAGCAGGCAGGGCAGGACCACGGGCAGGACTGCAGGCAAGGCACAGCAGCAGGCAGGGTACGGCAGCAGGCAGGGCAGCAAGCAGGGCTCGGCAGCAGGCAGGGCAGGACCCTGGGCAGGACAGCAGCTGGCAGAGCAGTACTGCAGGGAGGGCCAGACCAGAGGCAGGACTGCGGGCAGGGCACAGCAGCGGGCAGGGCACAGCAGCAGGCAGGGCTAGACCACGGGCAGGGCAGGACCATGGGCAGGACTGCAGGCAGGGCACAGCAGCAGGCAGGGCAGGACTACAGGCAGGACCGTGGGCACGGCAGCGGGCAGGGCAGCGGGCAGGCGGTGCCCAGTAGAT
>NW_010161904.1:0-579 GCF_000695765.1 Mesitornis unicolor | reverse complement strand
GTCAAATCGTAACATGGATATTTATTGCGGTCCTTATGGCTCCATACGACAGCCAGAACCTAATGCGACTGCTACTCACACCTACGCAATTTCTGTTATGGACAGCTTCGTGGCGACAGCGAGCTGCTAATGTTGCGGCTCAGAGGCAAGGAGATGGGGATCCTCTCCGTGGAGTTACGGCTGATATGTTAACAGGTCAAAGACCCATATAGTAATATCCAAGTGCAGGTAACCTTCCCAGCGGGCATACTACAGCTTTCCGCTCGAACAGCTATGGAAATCTTTCTTGACTTACCAGGCTCCAATACACTGTCATTTGGCAGTCTCACCCAAGGTGCAACCGAGAAATATAGTCATTTTGTGGATCGACTTTGGGAAGCAATAATGAACCACCCTGATCTGTCAGGAAATAGTAAAGAGCAAATGTTTCAGGTATTAGCCTTTGACAATGCGAACAAGACTACAAAACAGTTGCTGGCTAGCCTACCCAAAGGCGCTGGAGTAGAAGACATGCTTCTTAGAGTAGAGAGAGCCGAAGCCCAGCAACGTGGAAACACAGTTGCAGCAGCAGTCCAGAGT
>NW_010161903.1:1743-2039 GCF_000695765.1 Mesitornis unicolor | reverse complement strand
AAGAAGCCCAGAAGCCCAGGCTTTGTGGAGCCACAAGAAGCGTTTCATAGAAAAAAGAAGAGCCAGCAACAACCTTCACTCCTAGCATCTTTGGTGTGGGAGATGAGTTTGACCGTTTCCATTTGAGACACTGCTCTGACCAGCAGCCGCCAAAATTGGAGGCGGACATGGACGAGGTAGCGAAGCATGGAACAGCAGAGCCCAAGGCTTGCTTTGGTTTCAGGAGCACTTGGCAGAAAAGGAGAAATTCAGAAACAGCTTTCAGTCCTAGCCCCTTTCAAGTGTGAGTTTGCGTC
>NW_010161903.1:0-1506 GCF_000695765.1 Mesitornis unicolor | reverse complement strand
GCTCTCCTCCCATCCGCGCCTGCGCAGTGTCCCCTGCTGGTGGTCGTCAGGAGGAGTCGCAGGGGATGAAGGCTGTTATCTCCTCTTTGTCACTGCTATTAACTTTTTCTTCTTGTGTAGACTTAGTTAATTCTTGCCTCTTGCTCAAACCACAGGACCGGTATTATTTTGCTTCTGAGGGAGTGTTTTTCATTCTGGCGTCTTATGGGTTTTACACAACTATATACTTCGTTCTACTTGTTCTCAATCTGTTCTCCGTACAAGGACAGCCAAATTAACTGCAGAAGTCACATCTTCCCCACGACCTCCACATTGTTTTAACACGAATCAGACTGACACATCTCACAATCACCCATTTTCTTTTTGATAACATTGATTGTTGTTTTTGTTTCTAATCGAGTCAATACTTGCTGAATTAGTATCAATGCTGGATCTTTTTTTGGTTTTAGTATCATTAGGGAATGAGTTTTCCCTTTTCCTGGTTTTGAATCAGCAGGTACTGCAGTTATCTGCATTCTTTGTATGACCGAATGAATTAGTCTAATAAAAGAAGGTATTAAACATGGAATTACTAACAGTCTTGCGAATGACTCTAATATAACAATTCTAATCTTAGTAAACCAATCATTGCCCATAAAGCCTTTTCAAAATCTTTCTAAATCGATTCTATTTTAAGTCTGAATTGGGACTTGTGTAAATTTTCTTTATTTTTTTTTACTAATTCATTTACAGCTCCTTTTTTATTACTGATTTTTAAACAACAATTACTAAGGTTAAATTTTCCGCAAATACTCCCTTCCTGCGCTAGCAAATAATCTAAAGTCAAGCGATTTTGATACAAAGCAGTTTTCATTTGAGTATTTTGTTTCGCTATTAATTCTAGTGCATCTCCAGTAGTATTTATAATTATTTCTACTATAGCTTGTAATCTAATTGTTCTATTTAACATGTATATTGGGGTTCTATATCCCCAAGATCCATCCTCGACCCATGTCGCTGGAGCATAGTAAGCGATAATTCTCTCAGGAGGCCATTCGTTGTCTTTCCAATCTCCAATTTGTAGGCTCCGTTTATGGTGCCCTAATTCACCACCTTCCGCATATACTTGGACTCCCAACCACT
The DNA here is from genome assembly GCF_000695765.1 of Mesitornis unicolor. Classification (NCBI taxonomy): domain Eukaryota; kingdom Metazoa; phylum Chordata; class Aves; order Mesitornithiformes; family Mesitornithidae; genus Mesitornis; species Mesitornis unicolor. The sequence continues at coordinate 384 of NW_010161903.1, read as the reverse complement.
CCCCATGAATTATAGGTAACAGGAAAAAAACGGGCCTTATAGATCCTAATACACAGGATCCAATCCAATTTCTTTGGTAAATATACATAAGCTAGTTTACCACAAATCCAATAATGTCCCTCAGGGGTTGGCCAGTCGTTTGGTATGTTTGTTCTATTAGTTCAATTCTTAAATTGATTATTCATTTCTAGTGGGCTTCCCCATCTATCCCATTTATTCTGAGTTTCATTCCATAGGTGACCTCCTTCACATTCCAGATTACTTGGTTTCTATCTTCTTTTAGATTTTGCCAACAACTTTTTCCATTTATGCTCGTTTGGAGTACACGTTGTTGTTTGCTATTACCTCTTTTCATTGTTTTCCATGCTTGGGGATTGCTGATAT